>NC_071100.1:25530000-25635000 GCF_024256425.1 Clarias gariepinus | reverse complement strand
CCCTCTAGATACAGACCTCGAATAAACACACCGTCCTATAGGACAGAGACACATACTTTATGCATAAATTCTAGAAATATAATGCACAATAAATTTTTGGGAATTCGTGTCCTAGTCTGACAACTTACAGCTTACAGCTACAACTTAGAGACAAAATGTAGCAAAAATGTGCAGCAGAAATCTCCAAATGCATCTTGTTTCTCCTAATTATTTATATCCTAATGTGTTTAGCTTTTTTTAAATACTTCAGTTGATTAACAAACCAGACAAGTTATTTGCCTTAAACTCTAATAAATGTAGATTTCTAATGCACAACCATTTTATTTAATCACACAGGCAGTTTAAATCATATGAAATTAAAAAGAAAAGAATGAACATTTTTGGTTTTGGAGGATAGGAGATCCTCCAAGTTTTTTATGTTTCCAAGAACCTTGTATATTTTGACGCTGCTTTAAAACCTTGTGCTTAAGCACGTGCACATTAAAAAAAGTTGTCTTTATTTGTCACATTTAAATTATAGCACAGTGAAATTCTTTCCTTTTGAAACCCAGGTTTTTGTGAGGTCAGAGCACAGAGACAGCTATGATACATGGCTCCTGGAGTGAACAATGTTAAAGGAGCTGGGGGAGCTTGAACCACTAACCATTTGATCAGTAACCCAGGGCCTTTACCCATTGAGCTCCCACAGCCCTGTGAAGCCGTAACACAAGCTGTAGACAGCATGGTAATTGGTATAATCAAAACTGAGACATTAGTGCTTTGCAATTAAATAAATCAGATTTCAAATCTTATTCCTGCATTTAATTGGTGAACTAATGTTGAAAATAGTAGGCACTCCATATTGCTTATGCATACATGTCTGTGGTTGGTGATTGCATGCTTTAGGGCAGCCTGCTTTAAGTGAATTTAATCAAATCATGTCAATTTTCTGAGAGCGAGAGAGAGAGAGAGAAAATCAAATGACATAAATCTGCAAAATAATTAGTAATACAATATCAATGATTTAAGTATTCAGGAAGGTGCATCATATGCAAAACATGCTATCGATACTGATGACATCTTCTGTCATATGTAAGTTTTGATATGTACATTTAAAACTTGATATATATGTGTGTGTGTGTGTGTGTGTGTGTGTGTGTGTGTGTGAGAGAGAGACAGCGCTACAGGGAGACAGGAAGGACAGCTGATCATCCTCGCAGTGGAAGACCACGTGTAACAACACCTGCACAGGATCGGTACATCCGAATATCACACCTGCGTGACAGGTACAGGATGGCCACAACAACTGCCCGAGTCACACCAGGAACACACAATCCCTCCATCAGTGCTCAGACTGTCCGCAATAGGCAGTCCATGAGGAGGAGATGCACTGCAGTACTTCAAGCAGCTGGTGGCCACACCAGATACTGACTGGTACTTTTGATTTTGAGCCTCCCTTCATTCAGGGACACATTGTGAAACATTTTTAGTTTATGTCTGTTTATGGTGTTGACTCTTTTAGTGTTCATACAAATATT
The DNA here is from genome assembly GCF_024256425.1 of Clarias gariepinus. NCBI lineage: Eukaryota > Metazoa > Chordata > Actinopteri > Siluriformes > Clariidae > Clarias > Clarias gariepinus. Next base: position 25,633,483 of record NC_071100.1, on the reverse strand, counting down.
TACACATTAAGTTTACTGAAAGTAAAAACAGTTGAAAGTCAGAGGACGTTTCTTTTTTTGCTGAGTATATATGATAATTTATATGAAAACAAAAACATACAAATAAATAAATAGATAGATCAGTACATATATTAATAGATGGATAGGTTGTTATTAGGGGTATAACAGTGCCACTTTCTCTGGAACATTTCAGTGCTCCAAATATCCATGAACTGAACCTGTTTAGGTGTGGCCTACACTATAAGGGATTTTTTTGTTGCTTTAGTTTTTACTGTACATAAAAGCTAAACCACAGGGAAATCCCAGAGGTGGAAATTCTAATATTGTCAGCAGTATGTGAATTCTGACAGTTCCTCAACCTAAACTGCATCACTCAAGCTAAACTGCCTTAACCAGAGACGTGTGTGTGACTCCTTTTATGAGTCCCATCCACAAGATTATTCTTTTCTACCTTTATATTCTCACACATTTAGCTGGCTTTAATTCCCAAGATAAAAAACAACCTTAACCTATACGACTGCAATTCTGAGTAGGCAGTTACTAAGGATAAGTAGATGAATATTTCACACAGCACTACACGTTCAGGTGACAGAAGGTTAAGCTTCATAGCTGACTTGCTTGAATCTGGCTCAACATAAAAAACATCCTGTTTGTTAAGTTTCAACCAGATGCCCTGTAAACCTATGGCATGCTTTCTAAAATAAGGAGCCTTTTTTTCATATGGTCTGTTTACCACATATTATCTTTTTATTCTGAAACATGTATTTTACATTCCTAATTGTTTAACTGTTAAAGCGCAATACTATTATTATTTGTTTATTGTGTATTGATTTTTTACTATCAACCATATTTATGTTATTTACAAGCAACTTATTCAACTTGTAAAATCTTTTTAAAAGATTAGAACCATTTTTACTGTGGATTATTTTGTGTTTTTGTCCACAGTCTGGCCTATACTGTCCGTCCATCTAGACATTCCTGAAGACCATGGTTTAAAGAAAGAAGGAAGTTTATATGGAAACAAGGAAGTATGGTCAAACAGATATCTATCTAAGATTACATTGTTCTGACATCTGCCATGTGTGCATCTCTTAATTCCCATGCATTTTTATTTATTTAATTTTCTTTTTAGGAATTACTTAAAATTTTATTAAGGCCAATTTTAGCTTGTAGGGCTAGATGATGCGGATCATTGGAGAAAGGTCATATAAGCTTGCGTTTACCTTTTACACCCCTCATTCAAGACAGTGGCATTTTAAATTGATTCCACAAAGCAACAAACAGCAATTTCACAATTTATAATGTACATGTTTAATAGAAGATAATCAGCCATCAAAGGCACCACCTACTCAGCTATGATCTCCTGTCAACAGTTTATTGGCTGGACGGTAACATTAATTACAAAAAAACATTAATTACCGTTCTGTGAATGCAACCAAAGAAATATCAGAGCTAGACAGCATGAAGGAAGAAACTCAGCAAATCACAAAGCCAATGATCAAAATCTGAGCCATCTGGCTTAAAAGTACTTTGAGGTGAGTTTCTCAAGGAATTCTCGGCACGCTTCAGGAAAAACAAAAATAAAAAAAACATCAATATGCTTTGCTGGTAAGATTTTTCACCGATAACATGCAGTATTGAGGCTTAATGTTAGCTGTACTTAGGATCATACAGATTTATATGTAAGCTGGCACTCATGATGCATTTCTCACATATCATCCTCAGCATCAGCCTGAATGACTGAAAATTGTTTCCTGTTGACAGAGAAATGGTCAAAACCATGGCTGGGAATCAAGGAAGCAAAACTGGCTATATTTTTAGACTGGGAGAGATGCCTAAGCCTGTCTGCCCTATGAGTTATAGAGACACTAGTCAATCATGGGAGCTCATGTATGCTGAAGAGGGCAGATAGTGCTTTCTTACAGATATTTTACACTCTGTGATTTTGGAGGAAGCACATTTTAGTCTGTACACTCTCTGGTTGGAAGATCTTGTATAATAGAGGAGAGCTGGCTAATAAGCAGACATAAAGAGTTAAACAAATTAGAAGTACATTCAAAATAATAAAACACAATATTAAATAATAAATAAAGGAGCATACATTGTTTGGTTCAGCATATACTGAGGCATTTTGTCTGGCAACGCATGGTGTGCACTGAAATGAATAGCAATGTGCTTTTGACAGATATGAAAAAGTCCTTGGAATTTAGGTCATACATCAAATATAGAAGCAACATCAATATTATTTGACAGTTAGGTGGCTTGAACATGGTCACACACCCTGGCAAAGCAATATGAGAAAAATGCATTTTCCATTAAGAGAACTTTAAAAAATTATATGTACCACACACAGTCACATAAAAACTTATACCAAGATAACAAATATAAATAAACAAAATGATAACTCTGATGACCAAAATGATCATCTGTTAGTCAACTCAAGATATAGTATAATTGAAGTTGTCTAGGTTGTGGTGTCTAAAATGGAGGTTTAAAAAACAGGTTTTGTAAGAACAATAATTAATAAATTATTATAATATTCAGGAACTTGAAAGAAACAGTGGTAAAGTAACAAATTCCATAAAAATTATCAACGTTCCATAAAAAAAGCAATGTGACAAGTTATCAAAAAGATAAAAGGAAGGATGAATATTTTACATTGAATAGAATGGGTGTATTCATGGCTGAATATAAACTGTAGAGGTTTTGCAGTACTGTTTGTACCATGCAAAATAGCCCGAGAGCCAAATGTGTCCTAGATGACTAACACCATATATGGAAGAAACCTGCTTCTCAGCAACCATGATTCAGAAAGGTTAAATCAGCAGGAGATTAGATGCTTATTTTCCCTGGTACTGGGATTTCAAGAATGCTTACTTTACTATAGAAAGGTGAGCAATTTGAAGAGAGCTGAACAATTCTGAAACCACAGAGGAAATAATAAGACCTGCAAAACTGCACACTGTACATAAAATACACTGCAGCAAGTAACTGTATACACAGAGCTAGATCTCAGATGATTAAATTAATCTAATCAAACCTGTTACAAGAAACGTTAGACTAACAAATACTCTCTCATAAAAAAAAATAAAAATAGAGATGAAGAGATACAGCACAGGAGAATTGTAAGTACTGTATAATTAGAACTTGGATATTGTTCCTAATATAAAAGCAATAGACGGTGGAATAGTATGCAATTATTTTAGCTAAAGAAAAACAGTGGAAAACTCTGGGAGTGGATGTAACAAAGAAATCTATAAATAAAAAAAAACAGAATGTAGAAGAACACTGTGTGAGGTAATAGATTTGCACATATACTAATTAGGATTAGCGTCCGGGGTGGCAATGGATTAGCACACTGGTGTCTAATCTTATCCATGAAGTGCCTGCAGGTTTCCATTTCAACCAAACAGATGCAACTCGCCAGATATTTGAATCACAGCAAAAAGTGAAAGCTGGTGTAGGTATAAAGCTCCTGCTTGGGTAGAAATGTAACCTCAGGTCATTCAGTCCTTTTATGGTTAAGATTAAACAATAAAGGATTAGCAGATACTCTTCCTTCGGCGCTACGATACTTTTTACAAATTGAAAAATGATAAATACTGGTGTTTACCAAATAATACAATACCAAAAATGAAAAAGAAAAAGGAACATCATGGCTAAAGTGTTAAAGTGGACTTAAGTTTAGACTGTTACTCTCAAAGTCTATTTCTCCCAAAATATCACACATACTTCATAAATGAAAAAAAATGCCTTTGTATGATAATAATTATGTTAAACATATGTACTCAAGTGTTTGTACTAAAAACTTAAAAAAAAAACAACATTAAGACATAAGCTTTCTGAAAAGCAAAGACATAGATTTCTCAAGGATATAACTGTGTCTAGCATTCTAGCCTGACATGTTGTACTGAACTCATAGACTAGATGTGTAATAAAAATACACACAGATTACCCATTCTTGTCTGCTGAGCGCGAGACTGAATGAAGTAAAAGAAGACAAGCAAAATATAGAGCTTAAATCAGGCCCCAATGGCTCAATGGTTAACAACAGGTAGCTCCCTTGCTAGCGGATACAGTATGGTCTTACTGAAGTGTGATTAGCACTAGTTACTCACCTTGGGAGGGAAGAGCAGGTTGTTGTCATCTACTGTAGAAACAGCGAACTCCCATGAAAGTGTGTCCACAGATACCTGTAGAATAGATCCAACTGTTTGACTGCTGCTGTTCGACTTGAGTCAGTGTTTAAAGTTCTTGTAAACTTCCATGGTATCTTGTCTTTTTAATTTCTAGTTATGCTCGACACACACGTTATCTGGTATTCTGCATGTGGCTTTATGTCACATACGTTTGTCTGCCAATGTCATTCTTTGGAAAATAATAAACATCGTGCCAAATGGGTTTCAGGAAACTGCTTACACTTATACTGTATGTGTATTATATTTATGTCTGTGACTATAGAAAAATGTGTCAATACAGTATATCCATAAATACTGTAATACCTACAGTTAATATAATATCATGATAAGTGAGTATAAACTTGTCTGTGTTTGTGCTCACATTGTTCTGCCGTGCTGAGGACTGCAGTACTGCTGTGAGAAAGCCTGTGGGGAAGGTGAAGCCTGAGAGCCAGAAGAGAATGGGAGGATGTGCCGTCTCCGCCCAGCGAGCAAACTGCGCTACCCTCTGGCACAGGTCCCTTGTCCACGACGCCAAGGGTTTCAGAGATGGGTACGCCTGGAGTGAGAGAGAGACAGATTGATGAGAGGCGCGTTTACATAGGTAGGGAAAAAAAGGATTGAAATCTGAAGCCTTGTTATTATTTCATGCCCTATTCAAAGCTGAATGAGAGCAGCCAAGGACAAAGAGACGTAGTGTTACAGTGTCTGGTATGAGCTTCATTACACTTAGGGTGAAATAAAATCTCTTGAGGCTTTTTATACAGATATCTATGTTTTTGAAATTAAATAAATATTAAGTAATTAATGGATTAAAGTTTAACCCGTGGCTAAAATTTGTGTATATAGGACATCGTACCAGTCAGATTTGGACACAAGTTTAGATTTATTTCCTACATTCTAGAACAATAGTGGATTTTTAATAAAATATGAAATAACACATATAGCATTAGGTACTGTAATTAACTAACAACAACAACAACAACAATAACAACAGTCATTGGTTATTTTAAGACATGAAAAGCAGCTGTTCAGGATCAGTTCTTGCAAGAACAATATTGTCAAGTGCATTTGCAAAACCCATCAAGCACCGTGATGAAACTCAAGACTTAAAGCGAAGCAAGACCAAAACCTACCACTGCTTCAAAGAAGAAGTTCATTTAGAGTTACCAGCCTCGGAAACCACAAAAAATAATGGCATCTCTGATAAAAGCCTTTATGAAGTACAGGGTAGGGTACACCCTGGTGGGGTACCAACCCGTCACAAGGCAGAACCACATCCACCCACACACCCAATAATACAGTACGGGCGATGTTTCGAAAACACCAGGAGGGATTGCAATCTCCACACCCACAAAAACCAGAGACAAGATTCTAATACCCAACCCAGAAGGTGCAGGTGACAGTGCTAACCACTGCTGCCTATAGGTGTGTGTGTGTGTGTGTGTGATGCAGAAAAGAATGCAAAATGATTATGGAGAGTGCTCAAGAGCTCAGATAAAATGAAAATCTTTGGAGGGAAATGAAAATGGAATATAAAAGGAGAACTAAATGATCTTTTAGCACTTTGTGCGTTTATCAGATCAAAGATAAAGCAGTGAAAGAATGAGACACAGATAGACACACAGAGTTATAAAGATACGGGGAGTGTAATGACAGAGAGAGAGAAAGAGAGAGAGAGAGAAAGAGAAAAAATAATGAGTAAATGCAGGGCAACTGGAGCTAATATTTTACTGAAAAAAATAAGCGAGTGAGATGAGATGTCACAATAAATGTTTACAGCAAACATATCAAATGTACAGAAGTATTCATTTCACTTTATTTCACTGAAGTGCAATTACGTCCAACAAGCTCATTGTTATGAGCCACACACACACACACAATAAAAAAAAACACAAAATATTACCCTAGCTGACCAAGGCTTTCTCCTTGCCATAAAGAGAGCAGCAGTGTGCTAATGATGGATGAGTAGAATATTTAAACAGAGAGACGGTCTGGATTCTGTGTGAATGCGTATGCACGCAAGAGAGTGATCTGAAAAAGGCTAAGCATGTGTGTGTGGGAGATTTTTATTTTACAAGCGAATGCTCTGGCAGCATGTGTTTCTGTGTCTATAAAGGAAAAAAAAACACAAAAGAGGAGAGGGAGAGGGAAATAAAAGCACGATCCGATCCTCAGCAGTGTAGCGAGTAAGTGCACTGGCCTCTTCTCTGACACCGTGACCTTCCAGCACTTCACCATTCATTTAGTCCACTCCAGCTCCTCTCTCACACAGGGCGCTGCACTCACACACATTACAACTTCACACACTTCACACGATGATTTACTACAGCCACGGTGTGTATTTCTGTAAGTGCCTGCACTACAGTTTGTTTCGGAATAGGACTAATAATGATTAGGATTGACTGGCAAATACACACGGTATATATATATACTACGCAGTAGTATAATCATGCTGAAACTAGTAGAGACTAGTAAAAAATAACTGGGTGTCAACATTGGTGTGACATTCTTGGCTGGTTATCTTAATTTGCCAGTTTAAAGTTCAAGTCCCAAAAAATCCAGTAAAAAACATCTGTTTGAGAACCAAGGGCAAAGGTTAAGAGTTTAAGCGCTCATGAGAGCTCTTAGATATAATCAAACTTGCTTCTATTGAATCACAAAAGCCCTTTAGCCTGTGACAGCATGCTCCACATAAATGTAGCCTATTCAACATGATGAATCCCAAATGGACGTTAATATAAATTGAGATTTAAGATACTCTGCAACATATAGAACAATTTATCTGACAGTAGTTTCCTCACTTTTTTTCCTCACTATACCACTTATTGTGTACAGGGGCCCGGCAGGCCTGGAGGCTATTTCAGGGGATTCAGGGTGTTAGGTACAGTACAAGCGCACACACACATACACTCGCAATTTCAAAACACTATTTAGAATAATCTGCATGTCTTTGGACTGTGGAAGGAAAGCGGGCAACCCAGAGGAAATCCACCAACTGCAGCGAGACCAAACAAACTCCACACACACAGATCTGAAGGACTCGACCCCTTAAGTCCAGAAGCGTGAAGCCACAATGCTACCCATTGCGCCACAGTGCCAAAGGCCAACCACCACCATCTACCACCACTATATGTAAGCCATACTGATAAACTGTTAAACATTTAAAAGAATGAACTAAGTAAAGTATGGTGTAGTGGTTAGCACTGTCGCCTTGCACCTCCAGGGTCTGGGTTCGATTCCTGGCCAGGCTCGATTCCTGTCTTTGTTTGCATGAAGTGTGCATGTTCTCCCTGTGCTTGGTGGGTTTCCTCCTGGTACTCCGGTTTCCTCCCACAGTCCAAAGACATGCAGATTAGGCTAATTTGGATCCCCAAATTGCCCGTAGTGTGTGAGTGAGTGTATGTGTGTGTGCCCTGTCCAGGGTGTACCCCGTCTCGTGCCCTAAATCTCCCGGGATAGGCTCCAGGCCCCCCAAAACCCTGAATACAAGATAAAGCAGTATAGACGATGAGTGAGTAAAAACTAAGTAAAGGTAATCTATCATGTTACCACCAATATCACACAGAACTTTAGCACCCATCAGCCACTGCACACCACATGTTCACATCAAGTCACACCATCATGAACAGATGAGTCATGTTTGGTGCACAATGAGCACTGGTATTTAAATCTTATTTGCACAGCACTCTTTGTCTAGCGTCAAGTAGTGCTGTCAAATACATGCCATGTGTATGTATAATCCGTGCTTGTCTAGTTTGTGTAAGTCACATAGTCTTAATGTATGTTCTTGTATGCTGTACTGTTAATAAAATACTCAATTTGTTACCGTTAATGAAAACCAGATCATAAATACCGTGGGTTCAGAATAAAAATCCTTTAGTTAAATCTCGGGTTTACCAAAGAAGCTGCTTTCTGTACTCTAAGGTAACTGACTCTTACCTTCTCCCAGAGAGGAGGAACACGGGCATCGTGAATACACTGAAATGTCTCATCCAGACTATTGGACATCACGACCAGTCCTTTAACGCCTTTCTCCAACTCTGTCAGAGACGTTCTGTTCACACAAACAAGTACAGAGCAATTACTTTGCATCACTTAACTAGCTCACGACTCTGACAGCACACATCTGGCTTGATCTGGGACGCAGTCTCGCAAAAGAACTCAGACCTGATGATGCGTAGCAGAGTGTTGTATCTCTGTATCTCCTGCAGCAGTACGACATTAAGAGGTGAAGGATCACCCTGCAGGAGTCTCCTTGTCGCTTCATAGTCCACCTCTGCTGGGATCTTCTGACGCACGTCAGCCGAGAGCTCCAACACCTTCATGCGCACACACACGTAGATAGATAGATAGATAGATAGATAGATAGATAGATTAAATGTACTGTATGAAATTACACATTACACACACACACACACACACACCCACACACAGACTGAAAAAGCATGGTAATAAACTCAAGGTAATAAACTCAAGTCCCCTGTGTTGTCAAAGCACCAAAAAACAGAGACAGAAATAGGACACTGAATGCTCAAACACAATAATTATCGAATCTTCATGGGTAGTCACTTGAGTAAGACAAACTGCTATTTTTGAAAGAACAATAGTTATTCCACCTGACAGGACGACAGCAGTGTTTGTATAGTGACTGCCTGCCACAGGTTCTGAATGTCCCTTTTCCTGGGGGATTTGGGTTTTACATTTAGTTCTTAGTCATTCTATCACCCACATTAATGTTTTACAGGGATTAAAGCACTGCCACATTCGGGTCCTCGCTTTGCCAATAGACAATTTATTTGTACAGCGCATTCATAACAAAGGTCATTGTTGCAAGACAGCTTTAAGGAATTAAAAAATAAATATGGAAATAAATTAGAAAATGTACAGAAATAATCAAAGACTATAACTGTTTGTCACTGATGAGCAAGCTGAGTGCGACATTGGCAGGGAAAATCTCTCTGAAATGACAAGAGGAAAAAAACCTTGAGAGGAACCAGACTCAAGAGGAAACCTTTTTTTCTCACATGCTCTATTGCATCTTTTTTTAATTGCATAAATATAAATCACTTTTGGAATTTTGCCTGGTATATACTGTATAACCTGCTCAATTGTCTAATCTGAATTTTTTTCAGTCGAATAATACCAGACTACCAGTAAAGAACTTTTTTTTTTTTTTTTACTGGTAATGTTATGCAACAAGAAAGCCAAAGGTACAGTTCTGGTTTCAGATTAGTCACCGCACCTAGCCCTAACACACTGTTGTATTAGGTAGAAAAAGTCTTCAGAGATACAAAGACACACCTTGTCCTCGCGGCTGGGTCCTGCTCCAGTGGCTGCCGTGCTGGTGACCTGAGGCTGGAGTGAGAGCAGCGTGTCAAAGAGAGTGCGTGTTTCAGAGATCTGGCTGGCGATGTCGGCATTTGGGTGCTGGCCAAACGTCTCTGGATGATCCACTGCCGGGAGCAGGTTGATATACTCCCGATACACAGCCTGAGGCCCGTCACGAGGGATATAATAAGTAGGCAAGGAGGACAGTCTAGAGGACATCACATACAGACACAGACACATGGTGTTTATATAACATTGAGAACAAGTTCAGACACAGTTTCTGGACAGAAGTCTGACTTTATTCATGACTTGTAACTGGACGCTTATATAAGACTTGAAATTTATGAAGCCTGGACTTTGACGAATGGGTTAGAGATGGGTAACAAAGCAACAACTAAATGATGGCGTCATCATATTAGTGAAAAAAGGTCAGTGAATTCAGGTCAAAAAAAAAGAAAGAAAGGATTCACTTGAACGATAACCAATATGCACAGCTATTCTTTTACTAAATTTGAGAGTGGCTTTACACAAACTTATAAACAAATAAATAAACAAATGAAACAAAAATAGTAAAACATTTAAATATTACGATTTAATTCAAGTCATTTATGGTAACTAAACCAGCTGCTTGTTTATCTTACATAGTGTAAGTCCAACATGCACCACATGGGGGGGCTGTTGCACCTTGTTACAGATCAACAGCAGCACACCAGAGGTAAACCAGATCAATGTTTCTAATCCTAAAGCTCATGTATCTCATGAAGCTACACTGCACATCCTATCGTCTCCGCCGGTCCCAGTACAACAGTACAACTAGTCACCTAATTAGCAAGAGCTAATCTATCTGTTAAAATGGTGTCTTCCTACATGACGAGTACTAAACTTTTCAGAGCAGGACGGGTTCTTAGAAACACTGCACCAAATATAAGGACATTCTGAGAGACTTTCCTACAACACAGTGTGCATCATCTGCAGCAAGATTATACACAGCATGTAAGTCTTTTATTAAAAAACATGGGCCTTTTGTCAAGTCTTGAGTGTGTGCTCATTTTGTTCAGTGAGTCCTGCGTGTGTGTGAATTTAGGTCTGTCCACATGGTGGGGTTCTTGCTCTTCTGTGTGGTTCAGTAGTCTCTCTCTCTCTCTCTTTCTCTCTCTCTTTTTTTCTAAACTTGAAAGACATGAAGGTTACTACAGTGTGCCAAATGTTAATGTTTTAGTTTGCATGTGTGTGCCTGCATCCAAATGAATGTGTGTGTGTGTGTGTGTGTGTGTGTGTGTGTGTGTGTGAGAGACTCACTTAAAGAAAGGAGAATTGACAGTGCCTTCACAGAAGTAATCATTGATGTATGTGGTGAGGAGACGGCGGTCCCAGTCGTCCGTAACGTGACCTCCGTAGTTGACGCCGGCGATGAGGTACTTCAGAGCATCCCAGGGGATTTCCTCGTACTCATTCAGATACAGGCTCATTAAGTTCTCACTCACCTGTAAAAGAACAAGACGGAAAGAAGAAGAAGAAGAAGAAGAAGCAAAGGGAGGAGGCGAGATGCAGTATTACTGACGTGATGAGTCTCCTAGGTAAGCTTTACCTATAAAAGCTTTGCCTATACAGTCCAGTCAGGTCCATAAGTATTTGGACAGCAACAGTATGTTATGGACTCTGTATACCACCACGATGGATTTAAAAATGAAGTGTACACTTTCAGGTTTTAAACATTACATTTTATTAGATTAACCGTTTAGGAATTACAGCCATTTTGTTTTTGTCTGAAATGTAATTCGACATCTGACTGATAAGATGTTTGGCGGCCATTTGTTGCTTGTTTCTTAAAGTCATGTTCACACTCCCGACCAGACTGGCACAAGATATATATATATTTTTTGCTCATATGTGACTCAGATCAGATTTTTCTTCATGCCAGTACCAGTGAACAGCAGAAATCACATACAATCTGATTGATCTCAATGAGTAGGGGTCATTTCTACAGTATATGTGCTCCTTAATCAGATACAGAACACACTCAATCATCTGTACTGCTTTATCCTGTCGAGCCTCTTTGAGACTTGCATAAACCCTGAATAGGGTGTCAATCCATCGCAGGGCACATATACATACATTGGACACACTCATTTACACACTACAGGCAATTTGGTAACGCCAATTAGCCTAATCTTTACGAGGAAACCGGAGTACCCGGAAGAAACCCACAAAGAACGGGGAGAACATTCAAACTCCATGCACACAGACCCTGAGGCGAGAATCGGACATGGACCCTGTAGGTGCAAGGCGACAGTGCTAACCACTAAGACACCGTGCCTAACAGATACAGAGCTAATTAATTTTTCTTTTTTAAACAATCTAACAGTCAAATGAGAATTCATGTAATTCATGCGCTCACTCCTTTTTTTGAAATAATATGCTAAAATAATATACTATAAAATAATATAATAGAAACTGATTAAAAGGTAACAGCAGTGAAAAGCTAAGTGGGTGTTACGGGTCCTGCTGTAACTGCACGTACACACACGTGTCACATTCCGCTCCGGTACTCGAACAAATGGCATTACACCTCATTAACATCTGAAGTGATGTTGATGTAAAACAAAATTAGAGGCAACATTTCAAGGTGCAGGAGCAACTACTCCTTGTTTGAAGAGATCTCAAAAGTAATGCAGCTATAAGAGAACCTGACTGCAGTGCCAAAGGAAAGATAAAAGTTTAAAAGGCCAAACTGAAGCAGACCAAACGTTCGGCCATCAATATGCCCTTTTTAACAGTAAGCTTGAACATGTCACGTGACACATTGTTTCTTTGTGTATGTGGATCAGATTAGGAGTGTGGGCCTGTTCTGATTAATATCAGATATTGAAAACTTAAAATGAACAGTCAAAAAAATATATATATATTTGGCTAGTAAACAGCATAGGCTACATTTGGATGCAAGGTAAATGCAGCCTTAGTTATTTTATGAGAGATTAAAGAGATAAAAGATCTGGCATTGATTCATAATTTGCATTTGACAGATGTTCATGGAAACGCTCTATATGCAGTGTGAAGGAGGCCACCTACCAGAGAGCTATCAGAAATGTTAGAAGTGTGTGAATCGACAATATGGTACAGCATTAAAGAAGAAGAAAAGTAGTGGAAGGCTTGAAAGTCCACAGAAGACAACTAAACCAAATTCTTTCCCTGGCGAGGAAATATTGTAGTAGAAATACTAATGTAAACGGACATGACTCTTTGTACAGATGAAACTTGAATGACAGGAATAAAAGAGTATGCAGAAAGAAAGTAAGGGCTCATTAGCCAAACAACACTACGTCTTTCAGAGATGGTAGAACTGGGTCACTGGTGTCTATGAATGATGATGTGATTGCTAATAAAAGTAGCAGGAAGTATTCTTAAGCATAAAGGAGTACACTTTCTGCTCCGATTCAGTCAAATGCTGCAAAACTAACAGGACAGCGCTTCATAGTGCAGATGGATAATAATGCAAAACACATTGTGAACACAACAAAAGAGCTTCTTATGCAAATGAAATGTTATTAAATGGCTAAGAGTCAGTCACCTGACCTCAACCCACTGCTTTTCTCTTGCTAAAGACAAAACTGAAGGTGGCTGCAATAAAGACTTGGCAAAGCAGCTCGAGGGAGGAAATTCAGCATTTGGTGATGTGTTCATGGGTTCCAGACATCAGGCAGCCATTGACTACAAAGGCTTTGCTTCCAAGTATTAGAAATAATCATAATATTTATGATGGTGTGTTGAAATATTTTGTGGCTGTGAAAATGAAACAAACGGCTGTAATCCCTCCTCCCACAAAATTAAAGATTAAAGTCTTCAACACTTAAACACTTTAACCATAACTTGAATGTTTTTTTTTTTTTTCAAATAAACTGTGCTAGTGTACAGAGAGGAAAAAAAAAAACAGAAATTGTGTCTCTGGCCAAAATACTTATGCAACTTGACTGTCTGTCATCAGCTAATGGGTTTTACCTAAACCGTTAGACACAGTTAATGCACAGTTTGTCTTGCTTTTACTTTTCTGCCTAAAATAAAAGCAAGACAACGAGTGCGTCTGTCTTCCTCTACCTCAAAATCAGAGTCATTGAAGCTGTAGACGATATTCCAGCCGAGCTGGAGAAACTTCTTCCGCTCCAGCAGGATGCTGTGGAAGAAACAGAGGGCGAAGAGCAACTTGCGGTAGACAACTGGCCGCGTGCAGCGTGAAAACTGGGATTCCGTCACCAGCTGGTACAACCGTTTCATATTCGACTTCACTCCCTGCAATAAGACACATGGAAGGGTTGGGTATTGTGCTTGTTTATCTACAGTGCCTGTGCGTGTGTGTGTGTGTCTGTGTGCGCGCATCACCCTTGGCATTACAGGAATCAATGAGCCTTTTAAGAATGGTCCTCCTGAATTCTGATCAATAAGTGCACAGAGGAGTTTTTTTTTCTTTAAAAGATCAAAGATGACAAAAAAACCTCACAAATCCAATATTTCAATAAGGACAGTCTATTTCACAATATGGTAGGACTCAGCTCACTGAGACTTTGTTGTTATGTTTTGGGTTTTAAAATGTTATTAAAAATATCAAATGGAACTTCTAAATCTAATAACTGTACATAATATATTATCAACTTTGAGCATTCTGGGAAATGGCTGTAGATAAGAAATAATATATAGACAGCATTATATAGCATAATTTATTTTCCATCAGTCTAACATAGCCTTGATTGTGGCGGTGATCGTGCAAATCCGTTGTTATGTTCGGAAGGATACTTGTCACTTCCATTATGTAGATTTTGAGTTATATCTCTGGAGCTGTCCAGATTATGTCTCGTCACTTCTGTTCAAATCGTTTCTTAGTCATGGCTTTCTTGCTAGCTGTCAGGAGTGCAGGTGGTACCTATATATTTGCATCTGCTTAGTGTAACAGTATTTTAAGACGTACACTGTATGTGTAACCCTTTTGAATAGACGATGTGCTGAAAGCCTTTCATTCTTCCCAACACTCTTCTTCGACCCCTGTGGGATCCACAGCAGATATTGCGGCGTGTTAGCCATGCAACAGCATTCCTGTGTGTGTGTGTATATATTGTGTACCTTGGGTGGCTCAGTAGTCATTTTGATGCCAGCCTGAAGTATTGCGATGGGGAAGTCTGGGTGAGGGGAGGAACTGAGCCACAGCCTGAAGTCTGGGTGAGGATCCTCAACTTGTAGCTGCTCCACCAGCTTATCCAGCTGAGGCATCCATGACAAGGACAGGTGGCAATTAGCCAAGAACACCCAGTGACCTATCTCACACACACACACATACAGAGAAAGTAAGGCTGATCAAAAATAGTTCATGTTGAATAATTCACCCACACGCTGCCAGAAGGATTCCTGCGTTATTAAAGCATTCCATTTCAGAAGGAATGAAAACCCAGGAAATTGTTTACTGACCTGATGAAAAAAAAAGCTGAAACATTTGTATTAATTAAACTTGTAACCAAATACATCTAGACCAAAACTAACTACTTAAATTCAATTAGTTGTCGTATTTGTCAAAATTAGTTGTCAAAATGACACACAAGCAACAACACGATTGTGAGTTTGTGCGGTGTGAGCAACCTTCTGTTTAATCAACATCATTTGTGACCATGTTCCCTTCTGCGAGGGCTACCAGTGGGAATAAATCAACAGTTTTATTGAACCTTAATGCACAACAATGTCACTGGGACACAGGGGTGGTTGGTGACGGTGCAATTTGTGTTTGTTGGATTTATAAGCACAGTGTACATAACAGTATGACACGAGACAGTGAGGCAATGAATAAACAATATTTGTGTTTAACAGCGTTACTAATCTAATGAGTATCACTACTCTACAAACACCTCTGCTACAATGATATCCCGTCTGTGGATTATGATAACAATCTTGTCAGAATCAAATATTATTTGTCACAACCCATACAGTTAGTTAGTTCCGACCGAGGAATCTGATTGGATGAGAGGCATTCTACAGTTAAGAGAAGTGACGATAGACGGTAACGGCACTGGGAAATGTATCTACATTTATCACTCAGAGTCACAGGTACTCTAATAACAGCGTTAAACATAATTAGGTTGTTTTGAAAAATATGTTTATTAAAACATGGAATAAAAACAGATTTAATCAAAAACAAAAGCAGACAAAATAAACGCTCCATATATATATATTTATATATATATTTTTTGCCATTTTAAAGACCCAAAGAGAAACAAACAAACCGGCAGTACAAAGGCAACGAACCCACACAGAAAGGAAAGAGGTAGACGGATTTAACAATAAAGGAAACAGAAAAAGTACAAGACAATAAGACTGTAAGTGGACAGCATGCTCTCTGCTCTGGACATCAAAGGAAGATAATGACTGGGTATATAAAAGTAAGAAGTCCTATCTTTTATGGAATTGAGCTTCAGAGCCCCTCAGGTTAAATTAATTTTTTTCTAGATAGAGGAAAGACATAAGGTCTTCCAGCCAAGCGAGGTGAAGTAGGACTCTTCCAATGTACCAGGATTTGTTCGTGAGCGACCGGAGAGGCAAAAGCTAGAGCATCTGCTTTTACTTGGGACACTCACAATGCTTCATTGACTATTCCAAAAAAATTGGCAGCAATGGGCAAGACTGTAAATTTACATTCAAGACCTTGGAAATTGTATAAAAGAAATGGGACAGATAAATAGAAAGCTTACGGCAGAACATATGAGTATGTTTGGCGAGTGAAAGCTGACATTTGTGGCAGACGTCATTAGTGCAAAAATCGACTTAATATACATTTTGAATAATATATAATCCGTAATATATAATCCGTAAACCACCTTTAATTGAATCAATAAAGGTAAGGTGGCACATTTATTTACAGTATACTCACACTTATACTCTCAAGCACACCTTCCCAAAACGTATCAGAGATATTTACCCCAAGTTCGTCTTCCCAGTTCTTTTTATAGTGATTACACTATATCATAAAAACTAGAAATGTCTGGGAACATTCGGATGTAACATTACTTTATCGAGTAAAGAAACTTCTGGTAACTGCGGGGAAGGAAAGAAAGTGTGCTACTGCAAATTTACAGTCCTATCTAAAAATAAATCAGAAAAAGAAACTATAATCTTTGTTTTCCTCAGAAAGTGTATGCAGAATCAAGGGCTGAAATAAAAAGTTGTTACAGATAGGGCTATGAGAATAGACAAGGGTTCTAATTTATAACATGATCTAAATTGTTTCCAGATTTTAAGATATGCCAAGACTATAAAATTGGAAGAATATCTGGTCGGGCAAGAACTCAGAGAAGCCAGGCCAGGAAATACAGGGAAGGATGGCACGAATTAAACTCTTTTAAGCATCCATCTTTCAACTCCATTTTTTTTACTGCTTTGCTGCATCTTGGCGCCCTACCTGCCTAAATAAAAGAGTGAATGAGTTTGTCTAATGTGTACATCTATGCAGTACTGACGAGAGAGCAACATTCAAGACCAGTAACAGAAGCACTTTCAGCAAGAAAACACATCTGATAGCATCATGTCATCTTAAACAACACTATGTCTACTTAATAATTATCTTTTTGTTGTTCAGAATTCCCTTCATGTTGTTTTATTTACACCTAAGGCAAGCTACAAAGCTATCTGGTTAACAAGGCTGAATCCCACATTCCTCTCTAACTCCTAATCAAGGGCACTACTTGGTCTGTGAAACAAATATTACAAATCTATTACTAATTACTACTTTAAAATTTAAATTTGATTACATTACTGATTATTAGATGTAAAAATCAATCAGTTTACTAATTACGTTACTTTCAAGTTACTTTGAAAACATCTGTCACAGTGTGCGCCTGTGATGGGCGTGCGATAATTAATGTTAACGGATCCCAGGGTTTCTCTAAGTTATAAATCCTTAGCTTTTTTTCCTCGTGTCTGTGTGTCTTTGGTGACGCCCATGCAAAAAGAGTGAACCCGTTACAAAATCAAAAAGCTCTCCGACAACTGGTTAAAGCAGATGCTAGTTAACTGATGCTGCTGCACAAAACATAATTTTAAAATGCATTTTGATTAATTTTTAAACACTACATTTGTAACGCTAGTAACGTAATGTTATTGATATTGGTAACTGTAATCAAAATACATTACTGCGTTATCAGGGAAAGTAATTAGATTAGAGTACCGCGTTACATAGTAGCGTGTTATACCCAACTGACGCTCTAGCTTTCCATTTAACATGATTTGTGATTTAATCCAAAGAACAATGAAGGTAACGGAGCTGATATACTGTACTAAATTGCAATAAATAAAAATATAACGATAAACTTAAGAGATTTACAGGACTGTACACCACCTCTATGATTTATTTTCCCCAGCTTTTGCCTACATACAGTAGAACCAGTGAGAATTTCAAAATACTTTCATCTCTGTTAACTACAATAACTGTTATTCACCAGCTCTACTAGTCGAGAAAGGATACAGTGTTGTGTTTGGGGAGCAAAATAACTGGTAATATAAACACAAATCATAAAACTGTTTATAATAAGGGGTGTTTGTGGAACTGTCTATACAAGTATAAAAGCAACATCACACTTGAGGGCATGCTGTTGTGCAGAATATTGACATGGCTGTAATATCTTTAACCGCATCACAGCCGTGCTGATATTCAGTACAACAGCACCCCCTCTCGTGTGATATTGATTAATGTGTGTGTGTGTGTGTGTGTGTGTGTGTGTGTGTGTGTGTGTGTGTGAGACTTGGCTGCATTTCTTCTAAGCACATGCTTTACTCATGTGAGCAAGCAAGAAAATATCCGAAGGACGGAAAGAGTTGAGTTGCATTTTTTTCTCTATGCTATAATAGAAGCGAAGTGGGTGTAAGATGGACAACTTAAAATTCTTTTGTTTGCGCATTGGCCATGGAAAGTGCAGACGCTGTTTTTTCTTTAAAACAAAAAGTTAACTTTCAAAAACTTTTTTTTTCTGGTCCATTTACTCAGGATAAACACCCTTAATTAACCAACATAACTAATACGCTGGGTCGGCATAACAGCGAGACAGAAATAACAGAACTTGCAGGAAAAAAGACAGAAGGAGATAAGACAGCATGTGAAGGTTTACCATTCTTAACTCCCTCTTTAATCATGCGTGTGGCGATTGGAGCCTGTCCCTGTCCCAGAGAGAGGGCGTGGAAGTGATGTCCCTTGCCTGATGCCTCTGCCAGCTGCACCAGGGCAGCAGTGGGATCCACACCAGGGGACAACACGAAGATGAGTGGTGTCTTAGCGGTGGAATCCTCTACCACCTAACACACAAACACCAAAGAACAGGAAACACAGAAATCATTTTACAGTTCTCTTCCGAAATGGCTTGTCACTGATTTCATTGCAATTGCAAATTTCTTTCCCTGGTAGCAGAGGGCTGTAAAAAATGACAGACTACTCCTTTAAAGTGATAGTTTACCTCCTGTGTTCGTGCTGCGTGTCATATGTGATAGCACATTTCGCCAGGAAAAGTCTCACACAAATAGCAGTTTAAACTGCATAGTCACTTGTTATGCAATGTAACGAGCTAAAAGCTACAACACAAATCATTTCAGGTAGTGTGTCAAGACTGGTTGAGTCATCTTTAGTCAACTTTAGTCAGGTTTAGAGACAAACCTTCCTTTACATAGTTTGAACACATATTCAGTGAGACTGAATAGAGAGATTACACTGAGTTTCACAGCATGTAAATTTGTGTATAACATTGATCTGGCAGGTTAAGATGAAAATTATGGACGTAATGTTATACGAAAACATATTGACATGTCTGCCTTCTTTAATGTGTGCGTGTGTCTGCAACTCACAGCCTTCATGTCCAGTACTGGTGGTTCTACAAAGCGTGAGCCCAGGTTGTTGATGATGAAGGAGGTCACGCAGAATGAGACGCGGTCCTGTCTTAGGGAACGCACTATCAACATCCTCTGCAACTCATTACACCTACTCTCAAACTCCCCTAAAGCGAGTGAGCGATAAGGGCACAAAAAGACAGGGGAAGGAAGGAGCGAGGGAGATATGAGAGTGATGGTTTGCAAATTGAGTTTGCAAACATTGAGTGCCAGAGAGTGTAAGAATTGTAGAAATAAAGACAAGAAGAGAGAAGGTGAAAGGGTTGAAAAAAGAAAAGAATATAAAAGATAAAACAGAAAATCAATTAAACAAGAGATAAATGACAGGCAAATATTAACTTTTCTAGAAATATTTTTTAATTGATTAACTCTAGATCGTGCTTTTTAAACAAAATTACAATTCATAATTATATAAAAGAGTTAAATAAACAGAATGTTCACACAGCTGCATGTTCACCCATAGATTGCGTTAATATGACACAGAGGTCTCAGTAATATAATTAGATTTGAGAAATAATCAAAAGAAATGACAGACTAGCGCTGTGAGTAAAGCATGACATTAATGTGTACGAATAGAAAAAGACTGCGTGGGATGAAAAGATAAAGGAGCAAATACATATTCATCATGTAATAGTTTCCCAGGAAAGAAACGTGAGTCACCAGGTAGACGTGTGTTTTCTGGCTCTGAGCTGGTGTACCACAGGTTCCAGTCTCGTGGGTACTGCTCGAACGAAGCCATAATCCCATGGAAATTAGTTATCTTGTCCAGCTCAGTAATGTTGTCCCAGTTAGAGTCAGCCAGCCAACTTGAACATGGGTTCTCCATCTGACCTTCCCTATCCAGGACCTGAAACAAACAGCACACACCCACAAAAATGACAAGGGTTCGACAACAGACCTTCAACAACATTTATTACAAACAAGGGAAAATTTTAAGCTGATTGAAAACCTAAAAAAAAAAAACATGCTGTTTTAAACGCTAAGTAGATTATGTAGGCAGTGTCTGCAGGTGATGAGAAATAATGTTACCTCATAAGAGCTAAACATTTTTCTTTACAAGCTCTGACATACTCAACATGCAGAGTAGCTACTCTTTAAGTGATTCTACCGGTTCGCAGCAAGATTAACATCCCTTGGACAAAAAAAATTAAAAAAGATGAAAATTGCATGGTATTGACCTGGGAATTTTTTTGCTACTCATCAAGACAAAGTTGTTAAACAAAAATCCAGACACTTTTCCAAATTAATTTTGAAAAACTTGATTGATTGTTGTTGTTGAAAATAATTCAATTCATAAATATTCACACACTTAACACTCTAGCTTTAACACATCTAAATTACCTCTGAGGTAACTATTTGCTCCACTAGCACACACACTTAATGAACCTGCCTTGTAATGAAGGGTAGAGGGAATTAAGCCCTTATTTAACAACATAAACAAAAACTCATAATATGACTTGGCTAGAGTTTATCCAGCAATTTAGAGAAGTAGTTCCTTTGGCTCAAACCTAAAATAGCACAACGTAGCGGCATCAAGAGGTGGGAATGTGTTTCTGTGGTAAATACTAAAAAATCTTAGGAAATCTTAAAGTTTGTATAAAAATTGTATAGAACTGACTAGAAAAAAAAATAATGAATGAAAACATGTTGCAATTTGCAGGAGCAGTGGAACTTGGAGGATTCATAGTAGAACATGACAAGGCAAGACATTCAGCAAACATCATCACACTAAAGTAATAGTGGGTTAAGAGGATCGGTTATGCTGTACATGTTGGTGTTAAAAAAATAATAATAATTTTTTGGAATTTCCAAGTCTTGGAATCTCCTGGTCATTTCTTGGAATTTTCACCTCATAGTCTTGATGATACCTTTTCTATATGGTTTTGGAAATATGCAAAAAAACAAAAACAAAACAAAACACAGGCTTGTATGTAATGCCCAAGAAAATGATTTACCTAAATTATGTAGAGTACACTGATCAGCCACAACATTACTGTACCACCACTGCCAGGTGAACTGAATAACTCTGATTATCAATGATATACCAGTAAACTGGTGATGGACTCATAAAGAGACCAAAGATAGCCCGTCTGGTTTCAGGTTTCATAATTTGAGCCAGATGAATCCTGTCATTGTCATCTTGCCCGTGCCATCAGGGAGAAAAGTACATTTATGGAAAAACCTGGTCATTCAGTATATATTTTGTTCGTCAGCTGACATCATTTCTTTGGGCACATAACGTTGCTGAACCTCGACCTGTCCAGCAGAAGCAACCCCTGATCATAACACTGCCACACAGGCTTGTTGGCACTAGGCAAAATCTGTTCTTTATGCTCTCTAGCAAACTGAAGTCTTTTCTCCAATTCTTTTCACGATTTGATTTCACCAAACGCTTAAATGATCTCCTATTATACTCATTCAATTTTTTTTCCAACCGCATTTCTTCCTCAAAGGGTTTAATAATGTGTTGAACAGTTCTTAACCCAGTGTTAGGAGTTATACACAATATATGAATAATTGCATTCTTTGCTCGATGCAGGATAATAATTTGACTCTTTTGAAACAGAGGAACATCTTTGCTACAACAACAGAATACGTCCTCTGGCACGGCTATTCAAGAAATGAAAAGTTAGGTCGAGTTAGGGTTAAATAAATAACAAGTTGTAAGCTGAACCATATTAATCACTGCAATAATTGTCCAATGGAATGATGTTTAGTTAAACCCAGGTGGTGAACTTTTTTTCATCATACTGTAATTTCACGCTGTAATAATGAAATGCTACACAATACAATTATGATATATGACGCACAGTAAGTAATGTATCCGCCTTTTTTCTTTACATCAGTCTAATTAGGTTAATGAGAATAGAAGTCGGGTGCTCACCAGCCCTCCTCTGAGGAAGAAACTGTACTCTTCCATGTTGAGCTTGCCAGCCACCTCCAGGATCTTTGCACACATGTGAAAGCTGAACAGGAGCTTGTGACACTCGAACAAGCCCCGACAAGTGTACCTGCAAAAATAAACCACTGATGACTCTCCAAGTAACATCATGTTCGAGCTCAAAGGCTTTGGAGAACAAATTAAAGGACTGCCAATCACTCTTTCATTCATGCATTTACACATGTAGATAATTATGCTGTGACTTAATTTAAAATATTTTGATGCCCGCTCCACGCATAGCATGATGCAATCTAAACCGAGCGAAAGAGAAATGTAAATGAACAACATTCTGTTGCATCATAGAATGCTTTGGCAAGACATCAAATCAAATAGCAAATTATTTCCTTAACCATTACCATTTTTTTTTTATGAAAAGGGATAGATAATGACTCAAACGTTACATTACTGGCTGTAACTAGCTGAAGGTGACGAAGTTTTAACCTAACTAGTTGTATTTTATTTTTACTATGTATATATGGTATTTTACATAAAATGTGCTTAGGGAAAAATCTGCCAAAAGACACTAGAAATGTTTACATGTACAATTCTTATTAATTATAAGTACATAACTGTTTTCCCCTAGCACATTCACTATATATTAACTTGCTCAACAAAAACACTGATCAGCCATAGCATCAACACCACCATCAGGAGAACTGAACAACATTGATCGCCAACTATATACAAGCAAACTGGTGACAGGATCATGGGCACCGAAGGCTTACCCATGCCTGTAGGTACTGCCTTATGAAAAATAAAATAGTAATATATTGTAATTGCAATATATATAATAATATATAGTAATATATATATATATTGCAATGAAGACAATAATTATTATATTTATACTTATAATTGTTCTATTAAAAGAGTATTGAAACCTTATGCATGTTTTAAGAATTATACACACACTTTTACTTTGTCAGTGTGCTCTGATTAATGCCTATAAAGCCCATTTTGTTCGAACTACCTTAACATATAAGCATATTGTAAAAAACATATAAAGAAATAGATATATATTATGAAGTATATTGTTAATATACTGTTTAATATAAAATTACGTACATTAAGATAAACATTTGAATATATTTGAATATATTTCTCAATATATGAAAAGCATTTCCTTATGTGTTTTTCAATATATTGTAATATATTAATACATTATATTATTCGGTATATTGTGAATATATTTTTAAATCTGAATATATTTTTTTCTGTAAATTATCATTTAGTATCAGTTAGTGTAGCAACGAGGAATATTAACATTATAAAATCTGTTTAATTAACTAGTAGATCAGAACACTAAATCATTTAATATAATGACAGTTAATATATAGAGAAATATATTTTCTTTGCTTGAGGGCTAAAGGCCAGCCTGTCCAGTCTGATCCCATAGAAAAGTCAATCACTAAAAAGTCTCCAGAACTCCTAGTACACAACAGCCACTGTGCGTCTGCCCCAGAAGGCTTAAAGCCCAAGGCCACCGCTCCAGCCTCCAAACTACCCAGATCCCAATCTAATTGAGCACCTCTGGGCTGTAGCGGACAAATCACCCCAATGAACCAATGAGGCCTCACCCCACACCCTGCAGCACTTAAAGAATTCACTACAAACAGTCTGGGGTCAGACACCACTGCACACACACCCAGAGGTGTGTTGTGGAGTCACACACTGCCAGATCTTCCCTGGTGGCACAAGGGGAACCAAAACCCATGTGATTTTATTGTTAATGTTTCTGTTATGGCTGATATTCCCATGTGCTCCTCACATACAGTATGAAATCATAAAAGGGCATAAATAAATAATAAAAAAGACAATTATTTGCTGTGCACCAGAAACTTTCTAGTACTCACCAGATAATTATTTAATATTTACACATTCCCCTTTCTGGTGAGCATGCCATAATTGTGTTATTTTTATGTTGCTCATGTTCCTTTGGTAAAGTTCTATAGTTTATGGAGGAACATAAAGATAAAATGGCAGAGACTGAGGATGAGCAATTGATGAAGTACACATTCAGCACTGTGATATATTAACTCTGGTACATTTCTGCAGTGTTGACCCTGACTTCCCCGAAATTACATGCACCACTTCAGATCACATCGCTATATCATCATATTTCAACTATGCTCATCTGCTGTGCTCATTATAAACAACAAAATTGTGTAAAATCAGTGATCTCACTTATTTTATAGAAGCCTCCGGCTGAAATGATTCATGCATGCAAGGAATTTTGAGATTTAATACAGATCTGATGTACGGAAACATGAAGGTTATGTAGGTGAGTTTATCAGGTTAACAGTACTAATGTGTGTGTGGCAGCAATGTGTGACCTGTAGACTGCGTAGGTGTGGTAGTCGTTGAGCTTGGCGATCCTCTCCTCCAGCTTGTGGCTGCGGTAGCTCTTTTCGATGCTCAGGTTGAACAGGTCGATGTAGGCATCCAGAGAGAACTGGTACATGGGATCTATACGACCCATATCATTCAGCACAAAGAACAAGATGGAGGCGCGCTGGGCACACGGGCGATAAGCCTGCGATTCAATCACATTTCTTAGTTTGACATAACCGGTAATCAGGGCCTCATTTTAAAGCTTTATCTTTATCCCTAAGCTGTCAACAATTAATCCAATGTGGCAAACCTTTCAGCATCATCCTCCTCTTATCGTCTTTCTTTTCCTGACTCTATCATTCTTTCTCTCTCTCTCTCTTACCTCTCTGGCAGTATCGATTTTGATCTCCGTCTGTTCGCTGGTCTGCAGTTGTTCTGACACCTCTGTGGCTGTCACTTTGGAGGTCTGCAGAGTGTTCACAAGCTGCACATCATCCAGCAGAGAGCCAGTTGCTTCATTCAACAAGCTATACACACACACACACACACAAACAGGCACATAAGAATAAGGCTGCAGAAGGCTAAAATTGACTGATGCATTTAGCAAATGTGTTAATTTAGCTTTTTCTCTAAATGTCATTTGAATAAAAGGTGTTAATGCAGTGCTATGAAATATGCAAGGTTGTTTTAATCGAGACATTTTATGTGTGTGTGTGCGTGTGATTGTCTGTGGTTTTGTGTGTAGCCCACTGTAGAATCTCATCCTCTAGCTCCTGTAGTTTCCTCTTCCCTGCGGCAATGTTGATCACCAAAGAGTCTTTCTGTTCCTCCAGTTCAGGACGCTCCTTACGCACCACTATACCCAATAGCTGAGCCTCCAGACCCTAAGAACACACACACACACACACACACACACACATACACACACACATACAAAAGCAAGGACACAATAACCTCTATAAAAAAAATACCTTTCACTGCAAAAATGGGCGATTACTGACTTGCTGAAATCAGATTTTTTTTCAGGGATCCTAAAAAATGTGGCTTCAAAATGCCACATCCATTTTTAAAGACGCACTTATGAGTCAAACTGGCACACACAGCCACACATACACAAAACACACACCTGTTCCTTTACAGCGAAGTTAACAATGGTGGTTTTGCTGGAAATCTCAGGGGTGTAGTGAGGATTGGACAATTTAGTGGTGATGTAGAAACGAAACTCTGGGTTGTACTCAACCTCTTTATCTCCCAGCTTTATCAAGAGCCTCCCACCTGCGTACACAAAAAAATAAAAAATACACTCAACTACACACATCAGGGGTAGCTACACATTGTGATTCCAAGCCCGAGCACCATGCAGCTGGCAGACACTCGAAGAATTTGAGAATTCCAGTTAAATCCTGCATAATCGCTATTGCTAGTTAGACAGATAATGCTTCTCACATTAACATTTAAGCTAGATGTGTTTTTAGTTTACTCCATAATGCCACATTATTATAAACAGCTTATCATAATCAGCAGTTTTAGTTTTCTCGAGTTAATTCAATTGAATTTTTAATCCGTGCTTCATTTTTAGTCTGGCCACAAGACGCATGTTCAAAGAGGTCATTCTGCTCCTTGATTTATGTTCGACATTGAAAAGCGTTAACTTAAAGATATTTCCATAATCACTCCTCTTCTATACCACTTTATCCTGTATTCAGGGTCGCGGGGGCCTGGAGCCTATCCCAGGAGACTAAGGGAATGAGGGGGGGTTACATTCTGAACAGGGTGCCAATCCATTTTAGGGCACACATACACACTTATTCGCACACTACAGGCAATTCGGGAACGCCAATTAGCCTAACCTGCATGTCTTTGGACTGTGAGAGGAAACCCGGAGTACCCGGAGGAAACCCACCAAGCACGGGGAGAAAATGCAAACTCTATGCACACAGAGACAGGAATCGAGCGTGGACCCTGGAGGTGCCAGACGACAGTGCTAACTGGCACTACACCACTGTGCCACCTATTCCCATACTGATGGATACAATTCTTCAACATTACACTGGATCTAAATTTCATGTGTTGTACAGAAAAACAAAAGTGAGTTGCCAATCAGCTTTCATATTTTTACCTTTTTTCATTCAGTTTTCATTCTATATTTGTAAATTACAAGGGGCGTTCAAGTCAAACTGGGACTTTTAATACTGCAGAACAACAAAACACAGGTATAAGAGTAAAAACTAACATTATTTCTCTATATATAATTACCTGCTACACTAACGCACTTATTCCAGTCTTTGTATACCATCAAAAAAGTATTCTCAGTACACAGAAGTCATGATGGGAGTGCCAGGAACTGCCTAAAACATGTGGAAATGGCTTGGAGCGAGGTCAGGACTCTACGGGCGATGTGGCGATAACTCCCAGCCGAGTTACAGTAATGTTCAAATGGTGTTTGTGCATGATTGTGTGTACAGTTTCCACAGACATGCCACTCTTCCGCAAGTTGGCAATAAGTTGTCCATTGATTTTCAAGCAACAAGCGTTACACTGAATATTTTCATAGGAATGACTGCAGTGAGCTCCAAGCCACCTTGGCTTTTACAAACATACAGCTTTCTTTAAGATGTTTGGTCCATTTAAATGTTTCGACTGTGGTGAAGACGCTCATCACCGTACTGTGCTGGATGTCTTGTGTAAACGTCAATCTGTTTCTGCTAAAGATAACGATAACTCCGAGTTTGTCTTGAACGCCCCTTGTAAAATATTTCCATCCAGTTTTTGCCTTTGTTTAATATAACGTCCCATATTTCGACAGGTCCTATCACCTGACTATGCTTGTGTGTGTGGATGGGTGTGTTTGCAAATGTTCATATGCGTGACTAACCAACATGAGTAAAGGATTTGTTAAGTATGGGTGCCAGCGAAGGATCCAGATCCTCCTGTACATTCTGCAGAAGAACCGGGGAGCCAAACTGAACTGCGTTCTCCAAAACACGCAAGAAATCTGGCATCTGCAGGTCTATCACCTTTAAGCCCTTAGAGAGAGAGAGAGAAAGAGAGAGAGAGAGAGAGAGAGAATTCAAAAGACAAGACAAACACTAGATGAAAATGAGTCCAAAGGTGATGGGCTAAAGAGGGAAAAAAATGATAAAAGCATAGACGGAAAAATCAGAATAGATAGTAAAGAAAATGTGCGTGTGAGGGAGCAGAGAAAGAGAGAGAGAGAGAGAGAGCGAGAGCGATAATAAGAAGGGACAAGAAAGAAAAGCTTCAGGACTGTCAGTGTAAGACATTTCGTGATTGTTCCTAAATGTCAGCATTTAGCTGTAGTGTGTGAATGGCACTGGCCACCCCAGCAAGACATGAAAGCATGAAAGGACCTGCAGAGAGGAGGAAAAGGTCAGAGAAACAGCACGAAAAGAGGAGAGAGAGACCAACAGAGAGGAAAAGAGATAGCGGGAAATGGAGGGGCAGGGAGGGAAAAAAAAAGGGGGCAAGGGAAGAGCAGAGACCTGTACAACAAATGAGGCTAAGCTGAGAGACAAGAGACAGAGAAAAGCACAGTGACCAGATGGTCAGGACAAAGACGCAAGCCTAGGTGTGTAAAAATGTGTATAATGGTGTCTTTTGTGTGCGTTCCGTGTGTTTTTGTGTGTGTGTGTGATACTGTGTATCGTTTCTGCCCTCTAAATACTCCATCAACATCTCCCATGTTGCGCACTCTTTAAAGAAAAAACAAAAAAAACGCCTGAGCACTGAGAGAAAAGAGGGCTCCATCTCACCTCAATAAAGAAATGAACAAGCGCAGCCTCCAAAGCACAAAAGAGAAAGAAAGGGATGGTGTATTAATAGAAGCGTCTGTGTGGAGGGCTAGAGTTAGTTAGGGAAAAGGAACAGAAAGCAGGTGAGAAGAATGAGTGACAGAAATGATAAGGTTTTCAATGTGCCACATATTATTTTTTATGGTGTTTATTTGTTCTACACTAATTAAGGGAAGAAAGGCGCTGGAGTCTGTGGGCTGTACACAAAGTCACGACTCAGACTGAAATGGGTAGGCTGACTGACACGATGCCCTGTTGACAATCTCCTTGCAGAATGTGGGTTAGGCTTTTGCAATATCCAGGGAGCTATAATCTTGTCTAATACCTTCCGTTTTTTTTTTGTCTCCGTTCCGTTTCTATACAAACCCTCCCTTTATCTGTGTGAGTGTTGGATAATGTCGTCGTTATACCAAGTAGAGTGTGCAAAATTGATGTAGGAAAGGAATGGCCATTGTGCAATTGTATGTGTGATTATTCACTCTTTTCAACTCCATGTTCTTAATCCACTTCAGCGCTTGTCCTTGAGGGTCTACCATTAATGGCCATCTGGGAAAAGACGCATAGAAAAAGAGACAGACAGACGTTAACCATTACTGTGAATGCCTGAGACATTATCCCCAAATAATTCATAATAATCCATAATCTTCAACTACGAAAAAAAAATGCCCCGTCTGGTGACCTTCTGGTTCTGTGAAAGGAAATTTGCACTGGTCTATAAATGGACGTCCACAGCGCAAGAGCTTACTATTATCTTTAGCTAATTACCCTGCTATCACTATTCATTAGTCATCATTATTCATGAGATACTGCCGTTATTCTAATTAGCACTGGAGACGATCTGTCTGTCAAAATAGCGCTGGGAGATTGGTCCGGTGAGGGCTGACCGGTTGCCGCGGGTGACGATAGCTCCGTTCTCGGTGGAGAAAGCGTCGGAGGGAAGACCCTGGATGTTCCAGTCACGCACGGCTGTGGCTTTGGAGAGGAAAGCAGCAAAACTGAAGCCTGGAGAGCACGGCACCTCCAACTCCTTAAACTAGAGGTCGAGAGAAAAGAAGAATGTATAGAAGAAAAAAAGTACAAAAGTAAAAATGTGAAAAATCGAGGGTTTGAGGGGGATAAATGTAACCTGTTTTATCCAGATGCCCGAGAGAAGTTCCTCTCTGTAGCTGGACAGGAACGGACCCATGTATGAAAGAAACGCAGCAGCCAGGAGACAGTCTCCAACTAGATATCCCATGTCCTTCTCTAGAGCCTGCATTAAGAAAAAAAAAAACATAATCTGTAGTCTTTGATCAGTTCCAACAACTGTGCATGTGTGTTTTGTGTGTATGTACCTCTACAGTCTTCTCCCAGCGTACTCTCTCTCCAGCCAGTCCAGACACCAGTTTGCCAGCTCGGTCCAGTTTAAGCTCCATGTCTTCAGACTTTTTCCTTAACTCTTCCTTTTGATTCAGCTTCTCACCGTACTGTGTTTGTAACTGGTTCAGTTTCTCTCCCACCTACAGACACACAAACGCACTTATCAGATGTGTGTAGTACAAGGTTGTAAATCTCTTAGGCTTATTCTCTCTCATGCATTAATAGTTCCACTGTAACATATTGTGGTCTGAACATCTTTCTCTTCTTTTTTACAAAATTCTCTAGAAATATGTATTTAAAACTCACATTCAAGCATTTACTATACCATATTTACACTAGTGATGGGAAGTTTGGATCATTTTAGTGACTCGGTTCTTTGAATCTCGTCGATTACAATGAATAAATCTTTTTTGAGTCATTTAGTTAATTTAGGTATTTTGATCAGAAATGAAATAAAATGTTACATTTTCAATGAACAAACTCCCAACACGTCGACATTCACACATTTTGGCTATAGTTCCAGTAATGAAAATATTACAGCGCAGCTAAGAACATATTATAATAAACAAAATGGGTAGCTCATATTGGTCATATCATCTGGTCCGAATTGTTCGTTCTTTTATCACGTGACTCCCATATACGCTATGCATTGTATTACACAGGAAACAGAATTGTGCAGTTCTTCTCATGACTTTTCTAGTCCGAGTTGCTTGTTTTTTTTAATCTATTGCACTGCATAGCGTCTATGGGAGTCACATGACAAAAGAACGAACGATTATGACTAAAAGACTCAAAGGTACCTTTCCTGTATATAACCTATGGAGGAATTGCAATGCTTCATTCATGCTAGGCCAGTAGAAAATAAATTAGTCACTCTCTGAGACGACTTGTTCTTCTGAGTCACATTAAAGACTTGTTCAAAAAGAACGAATCATTCACGAACGACCTATTATCAATTCACACCCGTTGCCTATTAAAAAGTTTCCTGACCTATGCTTTATATTTACATAAAAATATATTCAGCATAAACAGTAGTAAGCCATTTGAGACTCCACTGGGAAGAGATTAGGTTTCAATGTAGACTTTTCTGGCCATGTGCATTCCAAAAATTTTAAAACAGTAATGCATAAATATTATTGTGGGTAAATTCAATATATTTGACGAAATTATCATAAAGTGACATTTGTTCTCTCTAGGCTCAAAACACACTTACAGACCATTAATAATGAAATGCTTTCAAACACTAAGCAATTAAAAAGCAATTAGAGTTCAAATGCACATTTTTCTTTTTTAACTTGGTGTGAGCCTGTAGTGAAAACTATACTCGCGCTGACCTCTCTGAGTTTGGTCTGGGCTTCGGCCAATGAGGTCTGTTTCTCTTCCAACTGAGCCATGGCTTCCTGAAGCCTATTGCGCTTTGGCTCTACCACCCGATAGATACGGCCATATACCTGAGAAAAAATGCACACACACAAATGCCCAAGGCATGACACGTAGGTATGCAAAGATGAATTCATTTTAAAGATCATGCAGTGTTGGTATACACACTGTACATATGCAAAGTGGATTTCTTAATGAAACAATTGTCTGTGTGCTTGTGTGTGTGTGTGTGTGCGTGTGTGTGTGGTGAGGGGGGGTACTGGGTCTTACCTCCATGGCTCTGACCCACATGCAGAGAGACTTGGCTGCCAGCGAGACTTTGCCAATGATATCAGGTTGGAAGTCAGGCTGTGTGCAGTACTGGCCAATCCTCTTCAGCACACGGTCTGGTATGTTATCCTTATCAAAGTGCACCAGCTGTTTAATGAAGTTGGCTTCACCTATCACACACACAGAGAGTGGAATATAATGACGATGCTAATCCACTGATTTAAGTGTCATCGTCTTGGCAGCTCCAGAGTGTGTGTTTAAACATTTAAATGTACTTTCTAATTGATGATTACATTTCCACTGCCCATTGCTCACTACATGAGCATTGTTCGGCTCTCTTTATCCTTTTAAATCTCTATTATAATGAGTTCCTTTGGGTAAGTCTCCTTTACGTCCACTGGTTTCCTGGTCTCTCCATTAGCCAATAATCAACCAGTAAACGTGTGCTCTTTTTCTCTGCCTCTTACCAAGCTGTCTCTTAGCCTCAGCCCAGGTGGGTTCACATCCTCTTAAAATCATGACCGCCTGCATCACGGTCTCTACCAGTGCCGGGGGTCGACCATAGGACTTAATCTCGGTCATATCCTTCTTATTCAGGGATTCCAGGGCCTGCACAGAAAGTGAGGAAGTTACCAAGAGCACAGAAACAAGTGAGAATACAAATCCAGTCATCGTTTTTTTTTTACTTGGTACAAGGGAACTACACAGCCGGTGACTTTGAAGTGAGCCTACTGGCAGTAAATGCAATAACTAATTTTATCTGAAAAAATAAATTGCCAATCAATGCTTCCAAAATACATACACTAGCCAGTTTAATCAAAAACATCTGTACCCTTGTTTATTCATGCAATAATTCAATCAGCCAATCATGTGACAGCAGCACAATGCATAACTTCATGCAGACCTAGGCTAGGAGCTTGAGTTAAAAGTGATCTCAGTGACTTGGACCATGGAATGGCTGCTGGTGCCAGGCAAGCTCGTTTGAGAGTTTCAGAAATCTCCTGTTTCACACGCAACACTCTACAAAGTTTGTAGAGAATGACGCAAAAATCATCCAGCGCAGGCAGAAACACCTTGAGGTCTGAGGAGAGCCCAGGGTAATTAAAGCCGCCACGCTATATAACCACTGTGAGCAAAAAAAGCATGTCAGATTGCATATTGTGGATGAAAAAAATTAATCAGGTTCAACTCGTGTGAGTCATGAACAGGAACCTGAGACTACAGTGTGCACCAAACTGGACTTCAACAGGATACGCATCCTGTTTAGCACCATAAACCTGGAGCTGTGTTAGTTTATGCTCTGAGCTTTGGCCACACGAATGGCTAATTACAGTAGATAACTGCATTAATAACAACCAGGGGTGCAGGTGTTTCTATAAGAAATAGATAGTGTGTGTATACAGTATATTTACATTTACTAGTATTTTTAATAGCTTTTGTAATAACAGCTATAAGAAAACAAATGTGTTGTTTATGAAGCCCATACTTATTCGATGCACAATTAAATAATGACAGATTACATTGTATAATCCACTCATTAAGAAATTCGAATACCAAGCACTCCTTCCAGTATATAACACAAAGCAATATGAGCTAAGCTCCGTAGGGAAATGTTCATCTCATGAGTTATATAGCGGTCTAAAACGGGGCTGACCTTCATGGCCTCCTCCAGAGCAGGTAGGGCTTCATCAAGATCTCTCTGGGCATTATCGGTCATTGCCTTGCACTTTATCTCTTCTGCTGCAATCTTCTCACTGTGAGCAGCCACGGCCTATATGCGACCAATGGCACACACAAACACACAACCCATTCATTCAGGTTTTGAAAACCATGCCACACATGAAGAGAATCATTAACAAAATGGTACGGCAACAAAACAGAAATAAATACGCCTGCATGAATGTAATCACACACAGATGCACACAATATAGTTTGCGGTCTGCCAATCACCTTCTGCTGTTCATCTGCTTCTCTCTTCTGTTGTACGATGACGACCAGATACTCCTCGCACTGCTTCTGGAACTCGGCCACTTTCTTCTTGGCGTCTTCCAGTTCCACTGACATGGCCTCCACTTTACTGCGGGTCTCATCGATCTTAAACAAACCGTTCCTCAGTTTAGATACCTGCTCTCCAAGCTCGCTGCGCTTCTCAGCCAAGAGCCTAACAGAGTGTGTATGAGAGAGTGTGTGAGTGGAAGAGAGAGAGTTATAAAGACAAAAAAACAACAACATTAGTCCACAACCAATTTTCACTTCTTGATTATTCATATTTAATAACAAGTAGAAACAAGTACTTCTTATATCCAGACACAAGTTCAAGGTAGTTGGTGGGTGTGACATAGTTGGGCCTCTTGAGCTCCAGCTTCATCCTCTGAGAGAACTGGACTACTGACTGGTGCATAGTCACAAAGATACAAGCCACTTTGGTCTGGATCTGCAGGGCAGATAATATAACTGATATTAATTCAACTGATAAATCAGATTAAATGGTATCTGGGTCTCAGAGTGATAGCTGTCATAAGAAATAGGTTTCTGAAAATAATCAAGTACCTGGCTAATAAAATATCTGGAAAACAGCTCATGTGAGTCACAGTATGGATTTATGTCATGGCCCTTTTTTTTTAAGTCTAAACAAATATTTTAGCAAACTAAGAGGAATAAAGAGCCAATGTCACTTCTTTTCGGTGTTTATCTTGTCCAGCCAGTCCTATAGCAGCAATGCATAAGATTATGGAAGATACAGGCCAAGAAGTTCAGTTAATGTTTTTACGTAAATTTTTTAAATGAGGAATAAGGTTATCTCTGAGTGTGGCATGGATGTCGGTGCCAGCTGGTTTCAGAAACTGCTGATCTCCTTGGATTTTCACACATGAGAGTTTTAAACAGAATGGTGAGGAAAAAACATCCGGTGGAAAAAGCTTGTTGATGAATGGCGAGAAAGGTTCAAGATGACAGGTTTGAGGTCTACAATAACTCAAATACTTGGAGTCTTGGCGGAACAGAAAAACATCTCAGAACTCAGAACTTGTTCAACCTGAGGCAGATCCAGGGTTAGAACAGGGGTACACACCATCTTGTTTTACTCCTGTCAGCCAAGGACACAAACTCACAAATGAAAGCAGCTCTTAAAATGTATTTGCATGACTTTCTGCATTGTACTGCTGCCACATGATTAGCTCTGGGATACATTGATGTCATAACTAGATCTACAGGGATGGTGAGTAAATATTTTATATACTGTATGTTTTAATGAGCTGTTCAATAGGATCTGTGTGTGAGTGTTTGTTTGTTTTACCTCTTTCTGACTCCCCAGGGTGAGCCCATCCAAATATCTCTCAGCTACTTCTAATAAAGCATCTTGTGGCCACTCAGAGAACCAGTCTATAGTAGTGCAGTTCACCAACGCTGGGTATTGACGAATACGGTTCCTAGACACACAAAAACACATACACAAACAGACAGACACACACATGTACGCATTTACAAAATGTAAAAGCGCAGTGGTGTTTCACCTATTCCCCCTTTACTCGCTGTATGTAATTCTCCCTTTAGCCACCTTAAAATGTTCTACAATTACTAAAGAGGGAGATTGCGTGGTTATTAACTAATTTCACATAATTTCCTTCCCTATACACAGCCTACATTCCGCGCTCCATTCACAGGTCATCCAGTGTTCATTTGCTGATTTGTCATGCATGATTATGCTGCCTTTTGGGCCAATAGTTGCCATTAAAGTGCTACCATGGTAATAAACCCACCAATTACAAATAAGGCCATTTGGCCCGAGCCAGAGCTTGATTCAGATCCTGTCATTTTTAATTAGGTGTGACCCCAGGGTCACTTGACACAAGCCACCTCGTTATGCTGACAAGGGATGCAAATCGCTGATTAAAGAGGGAGAGGGAAAGAGGGAGCACAAGAGAATAATAAGGGAGAAAGAGAGACAGATAGAGAGTTTTTGATGAATATAAAACCCAAGTGAAGGCAGTATGTAATGAGAAGACTAGAAAGGAAGGTCAGGACCGGGCAACTCCTAGCACTCATCCTGACTATTGATGAAGATCTCAGGATGACAGGTGAGGTAGAAGTGGTTCTCTGTCTGGCTCAGTAAATTGCTTTCACTTTGTCGGAGACTAACTCTCCCAGTCGGACTGAATATCAGTGCAATGATTTCTGCACTGTGAAACTCATGAAAATGAAATAATAAGATGGCTGCAGGGCTCGCTTTGAGTTCTCTCTGAATGCAGCATTGAATCAGAAAACTATAGCAATAACCAAAATTGGACCTGCAGAAATCATTTCAGTATTTATTATTATCATTATAGGTAAGGTGTGTGATTTGATTTCAGGACCAGGCTACTCAGGAAATGCTGACCGAATTTCACCCATTCAATCAATTTGGTCCAATTCCATTCAAGCATTTGAGACATTCATTCCATAAAGTAGTATCTGGTTAGGATGGAGGCAGCAGTAGTTTCTTGTTTTCTCTCAGTTTATTCAATGCGCTCAATATGTATCTTTCTGTTGCGGGAGATAAATACCTGAAAGGGTCTCCTACAGGACTCATGCACAGCACTATGTGTAGGTTGTTTCTCACACGCTCGATCAAATAATTAAAAATGGAGTCTGGAGTCTCGGGCACGCTGTCCTTCCTGGCACACTCACTTAGAGCATTCTGGATCTGCAGAATAGAAATATAACGGCACTATCAACAAACACGTCCACACACATACACACACACACACACAACACACTAGTTATGTTTATTCAGTGGTAGAAGCACCTCGTCGAATTCATCCGGCTTGTACAGGTTGGGGACTTCTCCAGAACTGAGGATGTTGTTTATGTCTTCTAAAAAAGACTCGTCCACGATCTGAGTATCATTAAACAGGAAGACAGTGGGCTTGTTGTCCACTCCAGTCAGCCTGTACAGCTTCTTAATGTCTGCATTAGACACAGCAATTATATTTAGGCAATTACAAAAAGAACTCAAAATGCTTCATTAACTTCATCGTGTTTGTAGTCTTCTGTTGATTTGTTGAAATTAAAGGTCAGAAAGATTCATTAGGAATATTAAAAACTTTATTTTACTGCAGTGGAAAATAGATTCGGTTCAATCAATTTTACCAACCTGAGTGATAGGAAAGAGGCAGATATTAATACCGATTTTGTTGATTTAGGTGTAGCAGAGTAGTTAATTAATTCTGTTAGAAAGTCCCTTAGGGAACAGATGGGTCAGGAAATTGGTAGGAGTCATAATTATTAGGCTTCATAAGGGACCACCTATGGATATACACACAAATTTCCAGTTTTTAACTGGATAATATATTGACTCAAAAGAGAAGCGGCTTTGCTGGCATGTCAGTAGAAATATTACAGAGAAGAGGAAGACAGTTCCCTGTATTAAGTACGATCCACTGCATCAGTAAAAAAGAACCGGTTAGGTTGACGTTTAAAAATGTTAAAAAAATTAAAAACACTTGTATTTTTACTCTAAAGAATGCACACGTATAAGGCTGTTTTTCTTTATT
The DNA here is from genome assembly GCF_024256425.1 of Clarias gariepinus. NCBI lineage: Eukaryota > Metazoa > Chordata > Actinopteri > Siluriformes > Clariidae > Clarias > Clarias gariepinus. The sequence continues at coordinate 25,596,450 of NC_071100.1, read as the reverse complement.
AATCATAGTGAAACATATAGTGCATTCCTGTATAATTATTATTTAATTTAATTCAATATGAATTATTCTTCATATAGAATTAAATTACACTACATCGAATACATTAAAATAAAGAAATGGGAACATATGTTTTTTTCTGTGAAAAGCTGCAAAGTGCCTAAAGGTATGATTTAAAAAATGGCTGTTTATGTAACGACCTCAGCAGCAACCTCAAGTCCCTCTCGTCTGTTCCAACCACTCAGCAATCAGCATCACCAATATACTAATCACCAGCCTGATCATCTGTCATAATTTGCGCCTAATTCTCACTGGTTCATGCATTCAGTTAGATGTTTTTATATTAGCATGATTCATAGATGACTGCCTGGCTTCACAAACAAAAAACATTCTGTTTAGGTACAGTACAGATCAAAAGTCAAATCAAAATGTTGCCAAAAATTAGAGCCAAAAAAAACAAAAGTCCTGGAGAGCAATTTTTCAACACTACATTAAAATACAAGCAGTGCTACTCTTTGGAAGCAAAATACAGTATAAAGAAATGACGAGAGGCTCATTATTTTGTTCAGTACAGTATATGTGTAAATGTGTTGTGTGTTAGATAACTCATGTCTGCCAGGATTTTTTTTCAATAACAGCAAGACAGGTCGTACTTTATTTATTATAATTTCTAGGAAATTTACATACTATCTGCTAACAAAAAAAAATACATTTGGACACAGTACTTCTCAAGCACCCTTATTACAATTGTTTTGGTTAGTGATTACATACAGTGCGGCAAAAAAGTATTTAGTCAGCCACCAATTGTGCAAGTTCTCCCACTTAAAAAAGATAAGAGAGCCTTGTAGGTAAAAACCTCAACTATGAGAGACAAATTAAGAAAAAAAAAAATCCAGAAAATTACATTTTTTTATCTAAAAAAAAAAAAAAAAAACTCACACTCAAAAAGTCACACTCCAAACTCCACTATGGCCAAGACCAAAGAGCTGTCAAAGGACACCAGAACCTGCACCAGGCAGCTTGGTGTGAAGATCAACTGTGTGAGCAATTATTAGAAAATGGAAGACATACAAGACCATTGATAATTTCCCTCAATTTGGGGCTCCATGCAAGATTTCACTCTGTGGGGTCAAAATAATCACAACAACCGTGAGCAAAAATCCCAGAACCACACGATGGAACCTAGTAAATGACCTGCAGAGAGCTGGGACCAAAGTAACAAAGGCTACCATCAGTAACTCCATCAGGGACTCAAATACTGCAGTGCCAGACATGTGCCCCTGCTTAAGCCAGTACATGTCCAAGCCCGTCTGAAGTTTGCTAGAGAGCATTTGGATGATCCAGAAGAGGATTGGGAGAATGTCATATGATCAGATGAAACCAAACTAGAATTCATGTTTGGAGGAGAAAGAATGCTGAGTTGCATCCAAAGGACACCATACCTACTGTGAAGCATGGGGGTGGAAACATCATGCTTTGGAGCTGTTATTCTGCAAAGGAACCAGGACAACTGATCCGTGTAAAGGAAAGACTGAATGGGGCCATGTATCGTAAGATTTTGAGTGAAAACCTACTTCCATCAGCAAGTGCATTGAAGATGAAACGTGGCTGGGTCTTTCAGCATGATAATGATTCCAAACACACCGCCCGGGCAACGAAAGAGTGACTTTGTAAGAAGCATTTCAAGGTCCTGGACTGGCCTAGCCAGTCTCCAGATCTCAACCCTGTAGAAAATCTTTGGAGGGAGTTAAAAGTCCGTGTTGCCTGTCATTGTCAACAAAGGGTATATAACAAAGTATTGAGATGAAATTTTGTTATTGACCAAATACTTATTTTCCACCATAATTTGCAAAAAAATTCTTTAAAAATCCTACAATGTGATTTTCTGTTTTTTTTTTTTTTTTTATAATTTTTTTATATTATTTTGTCTCTCATAGTTGAAGTATACCTACGATAAAAATGACAGGCCTCTTTCATCTTTTTAAGTGGGAGAACTTGCACAATTGGTGGCTGACCAAATACGTTTTTGCCCCACTGTATATGCTCTGTTTATACCACATAAACAATAATTCAGCAATAAAAAAAAGGGTTTTCAATGTAAAAAATGAAGAATTTTGGAGAAGTCAGGATGTCTAACCTAATCTGGACGTCCTAAACTACAAGAGCTTACCTTCTCTAAACTCTTGCTTGCGATACTGCTTGGTAACCTCTACTTGAAACAACAGGTAGTCACAGATATAAGTGGCCAGTTTGGTGAGGCTCTGCCTACCAGATCCTCCAATTCCAACCAAGAGCATATTTCCTCGTGGCTGACTAATCACACGCATCACCCGTGTAACTGAAAGAACAAAGATGTATTAGTACGAGCATTCACAATAAATCAAACACGCTAATATAAATAATTACCAAATAAGCACATTAACTTATTGACATATAAACACACTCATGAGCGTAGAAATCTAATCTCATCATCAATCAGTACTGAATACTGAAACAAGTCCATTTGATGGGTTTAATGGTCTGCACTGAGCTGAGAGTGATGCGCCTAATCCTATACCCCTGTGTTTAATATGCTACTTAATTCAGTGGACTGTGTATGCGCTGAGCCAAGTTTGTACCCAGTGTTGAGTGGCACAGACTGATTACACACTGTGTTTTGGGACTGGACACATAATTGTTTACCCTCTTGTGGGGTTTGTAATATAATTGCATCCTTTATATTAAGATGGAGAAGAGCAATTATTCAAGTAGCAAGGGATCACAAGACTTACTTTACCCTGAACCACTGTAGTCTAGTCTGGCTCTACACACTGGTATTTTCACTTTAACTTGTTTGATAAATAGGACACTTTTTGCAGTCAAGGGCTACTCATGTATTAAAATACCATTGCACTGGCTACTCTGGCTACTAATGCATTGGACAGCAAGATACTTGATACTCAAACAGTGAACATAACCTGGTCTAGTTACTCATGAACTGGTACTGGATTACTGGTTAATCATGCATTAAACTACTCAAACACTTAACTAGTGATTCATGAACTGGACTAGCTATTCATATAACTGGGATACAGTAGTTATTCTTAGAATGGGTTTGCTTCCTACAGTATACTGTAGACTGGGCGATCTATCTCTATCTATAAAGTGGTTGTTATAATTTTTTATTTTGTCTTTCTACTGTAGTTTTCTGTCACATTAATTCCATGCTCTTAACATGCTTCTTTGTTTACTTTCAAATCACCACCTCCCTTTCTTTTGCTTCTTCTTTTTCCTGATCACACCCACTTTCTGTTTGGTTTAGTATTTATTTCCCCTCTGAACGCTCATGCCTTGCCAGATTGTCCTTCATTACTTTTGTGGCCTTCAGGTCATCTGGCTAGAACTCTACCGTTATCTATGCCTGTGAGGTCTGGTGATTTTATGATTGTGTTTTATCATGTTGACCACGTTGTGTCATATTTGTGAAGAAAAGATTGCATCAAGTACAATGACTCATGTGGATTTATCTTGGAGAAATATATCCTTAAGACTCTGTTATTCGAATTAACAGAAAAGCCTGTAAATAAATTACATCCTTTAACTGCTGTGAGTACGATACAGTGGTGCAAGTAGGCTACTTATAGGGAGGACTAGTTACTCTTAGATTGGATTATTTGTATATACAGTGGTTATTCTTAAAGCTGGCTACTGTACTTAGAGACTGAGCTAACTTATCACAGACTGGGATACTGTAGCTACTCATAAACTGATATCTATTAACAGACTTGGCTAGCTATCCATAAACTGAACTAGCTACTCGTAGACTTGACTATAAAACTTTTTAGAGACTGAGCTGGATATTCACAGACTGGAGTATTTCTACTAGTATGTTTTAACTTTTGTGACTTATGAGATGCACTGGAGCTGACCATGCTCAATAGCATCTCTGAAGAGCACCAAACTCATTGGGATAACTCCAGGTGTGAGGTTGTAGTCCTCCAGTTGAGACTCGATAAAACTTTTCAGAGCTTTAAAGTCCAGCAAGTCTTCATACACATGAGGCTCCCTTAGGAAATCCCCTACAAACAAACAAACAAACAAACAAACAAAAAACAAATATATACATAATAAACACTATACTGTGTGAGTTTTATATGAGTACAATATTCATTCCTGCTGTACTTTATACTGTACTTTAAAGGTACATTAGTTTTAAAGTTGCAACTGTTAACAGTTCATATGTAAAATCTTAATCCAGGTGCCAGGAAATGCTCATTTTCCATATAGGAGGACAGTTTTCATGTGTAGTGATATCATACCATTAGTAACATTTTGTAAAAATCTAAAACAATGGTAGCATCTTTTTAAGCTTTCTATCCACTGAGTAAGAATGGATTTACCTGGTTCATGGCTTAACAGAACTTTTTCAGAGATGTCTTAACTTGTCAAACTTGCTTGGAATTTTTTTTACATATATGAGACTGTTAATTAACAGATTATTAATATTTTGTATATGTGCATTTTTATTTAATCTATTATTGACCCATAAAAATCAAACGTCGCAAAAAGAGATCCATACTGGCAACACAGTATAGCTTAATGAATAATTTCAAAAAACGAACCGCTTATAGGTTAGTTATAAGCGCTTATATGTCCTGCAGTGTGTGTTAACGAAGTAGGTTTCAGACATTGTGAGACAAAATTCTTGCATTCTTATTATTTTTGATCAGAGAAACAAACGAAAATAACCATAAGGTCACATGATCATTTGTATTGGTGATATCGGTTCTTTCTCTGTGCTCCATTTAAAAATTTTTTGCTCGGTCATGTTTGTATAAGAAATTGGAACAAAATTCAGTTCATGATATTGCTTAAGTTGAGCTGAAAAAAGGACTTGTCCTTCTACATACAGTACAGTATATTATATGTATGATCTTGACCCCTATAATATACATATTAAAACATAAAACATAAAACATATAACATTTACAAAAAAATTATTAAAATGCCCTATAATTACAAAAATAAAATATTCTATTTTAAAAATCACCTTCTTATTTAGTTTGATTAGGTTCTATCTGCAAATCAGTGTTTGAGATGTACACCTGGGGGCCAATCAGCATTAACTTGTCTGAAATTTAACACTGGCAAACCTTACTATTAACTATTATATTTAAGGAATTGTCGAAAACTGGTAAGGATGCCAGCTACAGCGAGAGGATTTATATATATATATATATTACAAAATCTTGCTTAAACTTGTGATTTTTTCATAACAGGTACAATAATGGTTAGAAAGCAATTTGGTAATTATGTAGAGCTTAAAGGTAGCAGATGGCAATTATGTCACTTAAATTGAAATATTACAAAAACAGATTTTTTCTTCATGATGCCAGTGGCTATAAACATTTTAGCAACCTGGTGTTAATTCTACAATGCTATCGTAATGTTACATCAAAAACATGAGGTAACTACAGAAGTAACATCACACATATTAATGAGCTCCTTGGACGAAGATATTTTCACAATGTACCAAGCTCAAATTCTGAACAACGTGTTTTTGGAAGTTTGAACATAAGTTCAGTTTAATTTAAGTTTGAACTTGATTTCACCCCAGCTTTAAAGACATTTAAAAGACATTTGTTTATGCTTTTACCCATTTGTAAACTCTTGAATAGAGCTTACCAAATATAGGTGGTTCTTTGTTGGGACAGATGTTGTGGTAAGTGAGATCGAACAAGGAGCCCAATTTCTCAGTCAACAGCCCAACAAATGCTTCCATGTCTGCTTGATCCACCAGCCGATCTGAAAACACCCTTTGCACAGACACAATAAGTAATCAACTGAAAGCTGACATGTATAGCTGCAAGTACATACATGTGTTTACACATTTTTGACATAATTACCTAAAGCACTCATGTATCCAAAGGCGCGTGATGCTCTGTTTGGTGTCATGAAAGTCCCTATGAGCTCGAAGTAGGCCTTGGAAAACCTGCAAAGAGAAAATGAGAACATTAGGATGACATATTAAAATAACACTAAACACATAAAAAGAAATAAATATGATAACCTCCCAAGCAGCTAACCTGATTTCTGAAATCTATGCATGCTTATAAAGTAATTCATATTTCACCTTGGAGATGTCTCTGAGGTTGAAGAGGTAGTGTATTTTAGCAGGAGTGGGTAAGAAGCGTGCAGTGATGGCGTAGTACAACTCCAGAGTAGCCTGAGTTAGAACATTTCCTATGGGCTTCAGCTCTTCTTCAAACTCCTGTAGCTTCTGTTTTATCATTGTTCCATAGATACGCTTGATCTGAGAGTCCTAGAGGCAGTGAAAAGAGGGTGGTGGAGATCGGTGAGACACATAAAAAGGAAGCAAAAGAACAAAATGAAAATAACACATTAAAAAAATAAACAGAGAGTGGTAGAGACATACAGTATGAGAGAGTAAGAGAGAATGATGGGTAGCGGGAAAGAGATCGAAAAAGGATACATAAGATGAGGGAATAGAAAATATTAAGTATTATATTTATATATATATATATATATATATATATATATATATATATATATATATATATATATAAAGTATTGAAATAACAGAAAAGAAAATGAAGTAATGTTGGAAACAAGCTAAATGATACAGATAACAGCATATGGTAAGGCAGAGGGACGAATTAGAAAATGTTAGATGAGCATAAATGTTAAACGGGATGGTTATGTGTGTGCGTGTTGTAGTTGAGTGGGCTTTCAGATTGCATGAGCTGAGCAGCAATCAGTCGGTCAGGAGTCTTTTTAAGCATTCTGCCAAATCAAGCAGCCTCCAGTGTTCCTACTCTTATCATTATCATCATTTTTATTGCAATTCTACCAGAGCCAGAGACACTGAGAATGATAATGAGCAAAATATAATATCAACATATCAACAGCCAGGATGCGGACACACACAGGCTTAATTCACAACACATATGTCACACGGTAACCCTTTTCATGTTTTCAGACTGCCCCTGTTTTAGATGGGCAAGAACAAGTTAATTAGGACTTTTTCTGTTATATATTAAATCAAAGGCATTAGTGTGGAGTTTCATGTAGAAGCTCACGCACCGCCGGGAATGTCATGTTGATCAGACTGAAGCGGCTCTGCAGGCGGCCTGAAATGCGAGTCCTCCCTCCACCAGGAGGCCCCATGGAGGAAAGCAGGAACATGTCCTTAAACAGAGGAACAAAAGAGAGCAGATGGAGTCAGAATGGATACGCTGTCTTTAAACACCCCAGCCAGATGATATTTTCCAGCTTCCTTAATTATCAGCTTCCTACCAACGTAAACCAAATAAACAACAACTCCCTGAACTGTAATTTCACAATCTTTGTTAAAAGGTTTCACCTTTTAGCTGTAGTATTGATAAAAATCTGTATTTTGCATCTCCTTGCAAAATAGGTGGAAATTAAATATTTTTAAGGGAAAAATATGTTTTAAATTTTTTTTAAAATTGTTTTTACAATTAGTGTTTTAGCCATAACTTATTGTCTTTTGTGTGTCTAGCAATACAGCAGTGAGAATAATTAAACAGCAGACATTTTTCAAAATTGATTTGCATCAAAACGTTGTGAGACAACTTTTTTGATTATGATTCGGAAGAAATGAAAAATGCTTTGGGAGCTACCAAATAAAAATAAATAATAAAAACATCTTTCTCTGCCTTCTATCCCACTACGCAGCATCACTCCCTGCTCTCTTACCTTAACACACTTTTGCGTTTGTTTCTGCCTGTCGTACCAGAAGCCATAGTCAATCCAAAGTCGGAGAAGCTCCAGAGGGGGCTGAGAACCAAAGTCGTCCACTGCTGGCATGTTTAGATCATCCAGGAAAACCGCCATCTTCTTCCCTCCAACAGGTACATACACACCTTTCGTGCGTTTCTCCACTCGAGTCTCTATGATTGCCTGGACATTGTTCGAGGTGGTCTAATAGACAGACATACAAAGAGTTAATCCCGTCACACTGAGCCACGTTCCCGCTATATCTGCAAAAAAATTGTGTGAATGCAGTAGAAACTAGTAAGGACATAGTATTGTCTCTTTGGACAACCAAGCTTTTTTTGGACATATAAAAACCCAGGGAGGAAGTAAAGCAGGACGCATGAAGAACTATTTCCTTGCCATGTTGTAGAAAACTGCATTAAGCTCATATTAAGTTCTTCTTGAGCTTGTGTCGCGCTCAGAGTGTTTATATACATAATTTAATATAACTACTGGATCAAATTTCTCATACATGGTGAAAAGCACTTCATGTGTAATGGGGTTTATTCTAGGTACTAGTGATGGGAAGTTTGGATCATTTTAGTGACTCGGTTCTTTGAGTCTCGTTTACCAAAATCTTTTTTTAAATCATTTAGTTAATTTTTTTCTTTTAAACAGAAATAAAATAAAATGTAACATTTCAACACGTCTACATACACAAATTTTGGCTATAGTTCCAGTAGTTAAAATATTACAGCGCATATTAACATATTATAATAAACAGAATGAGTAGCTCATCTCTCATATGCTATGCAGAGCAAAAGATTCAAAAGAACGAACAACGCGGACTAGAAGACTCATGAGAAGAATTGCTCAATTCTCTTTCCTGTGTACTGCACTGCATAGCGTCTATGGTAGTCACATGACAAAAGAACAAGCGATTCGGACCAGAAGACTTAAAGGTGACTACCCAATTCTTTTTCCTGTACATCTGAGATTTTGCGATGCTTTGCGCATGCGCGCCCAGGAGAAAATGAACGAATCACTCTCCCTGAGACGCTTCGTTCTTCTGAGTCACGTTAAAGACTCGTTCAAAAACAACGAATCGTTCATGTACGACCCATCACTACTAGGTACCTGCTGGAAGGAAATGACGTTGTAAGGGTGTAATACTGTAAGAACCTGGTACAGTAAAAGCGTGGTGCGATCTGATTAGACATCGTAATAAATAATAAGTTCGGTCTCCTGGTGATTATGTGATTGATAGAAAATTAGTGACAACCTGGCAGACGTATTGAGAACCTAACAGGGACATGGCTAGGAAGTAGTATGAACTTGATAAACTTAATGAACTTGATAAGTGCACATTTTTCCATTTCGACCATGTTCTGGCTACTTTCTTTAAAGTTTTTCGGACTCTGTGGGAACATTATGGTCTTCATCACATCGAAGTGTGACGGCCCCCTTAAGCTATGATTCAAACAAGCTCAAGATTCTGAAAAGATTTGGTGGTCATAAGAAAGACACAGCAGAAGAGAAACACAAAGAGGAAGTGGTGGATGGTCATGATATCAGATGACAGAGCTATAATCATATCAATATTTGAATAATCATATCATTAATAATAATAATAATAAAAAGAAGAATCAGTAGCTTGACAATGAAATTATTGAGGCTGCACAATGTATTATATCATGAGCTCTCATTTCATTACTGCAGATGAAATGTAATGGATTTTTACGCTGCATAATTATGTAACATGACTGTCACTGCTAAGAGAAAGCTCTAGGTGAAAAAGAAAAACAGCCTCCAGGCTCACTTATTCATATTATTCTGTGTATTTATTTATTTTGAATCATTGGTTGTCGCACATGGCTCCACAAAAGTCTAAAACAATCCACCATAAGACATTTATTAAAACACACAAGTAATATGATACGAGCGGCCAAATAACCCTGTCATTGATGCCTTTGTATTTTTGAAAGACAGCACTGCTAGCCCATTTATACCCCACTACCACTCTTGCACAGAGCCTGAGCAACAGTAAGCTGAGATTGGACGGATATATAATAATGATAATAATAACAATTGATGATGATGACTCAAATAGAGAAAGAGGGCTGCGACTATAGATTGTGCTTCCTGGATAAAAGCTGCCACAAGTGCTGCCTTCAGGCTGAGCTGTAACGAATAGCAGCTGAGTCAGCTAATTGCAGCTGGAGGAGAGGAGGACAAGGAGAATAGACACAGCGCAATTTGACATCCACTATCTTTTTAAAGCGCAGACCAGGCTCTGAGGTGAGATGACATAGAAAGTTAAGATCTGAGGACTGTCTGAAACAAGGACAAACAGCAGCACGCAGGAAAATGTAGGTCTCATGGTAAAAGACGTTTCAACAAATAGCTACCTTTATCATATCACTGCTGTAGGGCTGATGTGTTTTCAGGAGGAATAGATGGAGAAATAATTAAGTGGATTTCGAAGAATGGTGGGGTACCTGAGAGGACATATTGATTGTAAGCATGGTCCATTTGGACAGATCCAGGCCTTGAAGAACACTCTGGGCCACTGAGGTCTTCCCTGTTCCCACAGGACCTGTCAGCAACACTGGGTACTGGCCACAAATGAGAGCATTCACTAGGAAATTGTATCGCACTGTGTCCACAGTAGGAACCATGATCTTATAGAATGGAGCACTGCAGAGAGACAGAGACAGAGAGACAGAGAGAGAAAGATCTGGGGTGAGGTAATTGTCAGGTTGGTTCTTGCTAAATTTTTCCTTATGAAAGTCCTGCCTTAGACAGAGAAAGATGGAACAGAACAGAAAGAGAGAGACGAAAGTTGGAAAACTTAGTATAAGAGAAGCAGAAATCCTAAAAATATATATAAAAAAACATGAGCAGAAAAGTAAAGGAAAGAGTACAGAGGTATCAAAGAAACAGAGGGAGAGAAATAATGTGAGGAAGGAGCAGAGGTGGTGCAAGGAAAAAAGTGTAAGGTGTGAGTACAGAAAAAGAAGAATCAGGCAATGGAGGTGAAAACCTTCAGATTGTTGAGGGGTTGAAAATTGAAATATATAATAAGTTAGAAAGAACAAGCAGATATTAGAACTAGCAGTGGGCAAGGTATGGAACACAGAATGGAGAGGCAAAAGGACAGAGGGTGATGAAAGACATAAAAGGCAGAATACGAGAATGAGAGAGAGAGATAGAGAGAGAGAGAGAGAGAGAGAGAGAGAGAGAGAGAGAGAAAGAGATCAAGTAATTAAGAAACCCAGTATATGAATAGAGTAGATGAGTCATAAGCCTGGGCAGGTAGCCATTGAGGAGGTGTGCAGGTGGCAACACCTCGTGGGTTTGGAAACGCAGAGAAACACAAGGTCATACAGACACTTACTTGGAGTTATAACGCCAGCCTTTCGGCAGCTTGTCCTCAAATGATGACCAGGTTTTGTTCTTAGTGTCAACATAGTATTCATAGATGGTTTCCTGACCAAGATATTGATAAAATACAGTATGATTTAGCAGTGAGTATATTAACAGTGCTTTTACTTTTTAGTGTTTTTTTTTTACTTTTAAGAAAAACGCTTTGTATGGTTTGAGCTTACAGTATGTACTGTAAAATAACACCTTATTTGGAAAAGTGCCGTCCATCTCTCTTAGGAAGCTGTCCATCTTCTTGCGTCCAGCTTCATCCACGGACGCGCAAACAGACCAGATCAAGCTGAAGACGAACCAGAGCTCGATCATGCGTCCGTACTTCTCTGTGTCATCTGGGTTCAGCTGGAGGGGAAGAGAAAACTTGTACATGTTGAAACTGTTAATGCTTTGTGATTTGTTTTTTTTAGGTTCATGACACTCAAATCCAATCACTACTGATGATTTCCTCTGTTGCATAACATCTCATTATGGAAGATTGCACTTGAACACAGTTCCCTATTGTGTGGCTTGGGATGTAGCCAAACAAATACGCCTGGATATAATTCTTACAACAAAGCGTGGAATATAAATGATTGTCAGGCCGCCAAATGGACATCACATGACAGCTAGCAACCAGAGGAATGTGAAAGCTATTACATGCTACCTCCATTGCAGGTCAAACTAACTGACTGCATTTATTTTAGTTTTTTTTTTTTTTTTAATCTCTGTGTGTATAAAAGTCGTCCTACAAGATAACCTGCCCCCCTGCTGTTATACCCCTATTTCATCTATGCGGTTTGACGCAGAAAGATGGAAACCTAAACACAGCGCCAAAACTCGCGGTGAATCATGATGAACCGTACTTACGGCAAACGCGCAATACCGCTAGGTGAGATAGGTGTATTAGTAGTTAACAGATTATGGGCCAAACTTGGCTGAGTGATGATGGTAGAATAATTATAAAGGCGCTGACTAAAACAACATGCATGAGGAATCACAAAGGAGCTTTCATTTTCTGCAATGGAAAAGTACTCGAACTAGTTACTTTTATCAGAAAGTAACGCTGTAATGTAACTGATTACTTTTTAACGACAGTAATTTAATTAGTAATAATACATTGTAATGGAATTAGTTACTTTAAAAAGTAACATCCCTCACACTGAGTATAACACACAAAGGGGAAAAAGCTCCATCCTCTTACTTCTTAGTGTATGACCTCACAGAGGCCCATGGTTAAAAAGTGTCCCTGTGATTGATAGGGGGAGAGGAAGTATGCCACCATCCGTTCCCTGAGAGCATGACCGATTTTACTTCCTTGGACTCCTGACTCTGGACGGCGGTGATTTTAATTTCCAACTTATTCCCCGTCGTGCCACTCGGAAGCACTTTTCTCTTTTTTTCTGTGGTTAGTTTAAATTGATACACTTGTTTTAGATCTAGAAATGATCTCACCCCATTTTCAGGACTCGCTAAGGAGTCGTAGAGTCTGCAGAGAGAGACGACTCCGTTCAGCTCAGTGATCGGTACCAGCTCCTTACAGTGAGTCTTCCTGAAGCTTATAGTCTTTTCTATGTACGTGGCAAACAGGCGCTTCAGATGTCCTACCTCTACCTATATAGAGAGCGAGAGACAGAAACCACGGGGTGTCTCACACTGACGAAGACACTCATCATATAGCTTTTAGTCAAACTAATGAGGATAGCATAATGGCATCTTTTCTTTTTTAACCTTCTGCCGCTTGTCGAGCCACGACTGAACATAGGGCTGCCATCCAAGGTCTGAGTAATCATTATACACCATCCCGCAGCGGGACACTGTCGCAGGAGACGCCACAGCCAGATCCTCCACCTCAAACAACAGGGACACCTACAGTACAGACACACACACACACACACACAGACACACACACACACACATAATAATAATGAAACCAGCTTTTTTTGGTCAACTAGTTATTTTTTAACATTTATTTAGAAACTCTTTTATGCTAATCTTTAGCACATTCATATTGTATGAACCATTTCTACGACTAATATAATTTTTTACATGCTCCACATACTGGCAGAAAATGGTCCATAATGGGAATCTCATTATAGGTAGTCGGTAAATCTTAAAGCACGGTATGTCATGAATTCCCTCATGTGCAAAGCTCTAAGTTTGCATGATTTATTCTTATGGACATGGGTCTACTTTTCCAGTGGGAAGAATTTGTGATTACGTCTAATCAATGCATTCGGGTAAGTCTAATTGCGCATAGATACCAGATGTTCATGAAAGTGTAAAAGTAACCCGAATTACTTTTTAATTTGTATTGCTCCAGTACTTAAAAGTTTCAGCTGAGGGGAAGAAAAAGACTCTTTTTTTTTATATCAAAGGAAGACAAAGGAGTTTTTCTTTTGATATAAGGTGGCTGAGTTACTCTCTGACAAGCCTGAGATAGATGCGACACGCCTGAGATGTGATTTCATACCTGTTCAGGCATGGAAATTCTCTCTCCGTTGATTAGCGTGAGAACTTTATTGTCGTCCATCACCGAGTTCATGCTTTCGATCCACAAAGTATCCACTGGACCGTCAAACACGATCCATTTCTCGTCCGGCTTCTCGTCTGAGCTCGGTGACGTGAGAGAGACAGGGGGAGGCGGTTAGGAAGCAAAGCCAACAGATAACGTGCATTAAATCTGTGTGTGTGTGTGTGTGTCTGTCTGTTTGGGGCTGTCTTTTTCTCAGTTTTTATCATTTACTATCATAAATATAGACAAATGGATCGGTAAACATGCCTTGCTATGTTTAATTTTCTCTCTGTCTCTTTTAATTTCTTTTCTCACAAACTTGCGGCCCTTTTGTAGATTATGTTCTGTTAGGCTTTCTAGCTTTCTTCCTTTCCCTTCATCTAGGCATGTGTGTCTCATTTACAACCCCACAACAACAACCACAACACAGCCTGGTCTTTCTGTCTTATACACACAAAGACTCTCTCTCTCACACACACTCACACACTCACACACACACTCACTCACACACAAACACACATACACACTCACACACACACACACACACACACACACACACACACACACACACACACTCACACGCAGACTGACTGACTGGGTAAGCATGTAACATCAAACCTGTCACACACAGCTAAAGCAACTGTCATTTTTGCTTTGGATGATCTCCCTTCTCCAAGCAGCGAGGAGGGGAAATAAACAAACAGAGATGAACAGCAACAGATGCTAAACATATGGAGGCACTGCAATGCCTGATTACACCACTTGAACATAAAATTCCTCCACACCAAGACCTGCACGGTAACGAGACGCAAACAAATCCCCTAAAGAAACTCAGGGAAAACTGCTGGAGAGGGTAGGGGATGGAGGCGGTGGGGAGGGATGTGAGCAGAACAAAAACAAAATATGTAAATGGAGCAAAATATAGATAGATTGCAGGAAAATACAGTAAGCAAACATGAGGCTAATTGGCAAGCGTCAAAAAACAAAGAAATGTTTCAGCTCCAGAGCTTGGCAGGGTAACCTGTGCACGCTTGGCGCATGGTCGTGGAAAGAATGCCATCAGTCCACTCGCAGAGGGAGAGATCAAAGTGACCGTAAAGCTCTTCCAGAGACACCGCCTTGGGACTGACCACAAACTCCTGTTGGAGAACGAACAGGTCTGATTTAATGCTTATAGAAGACAGAAACAGAGAGAGAGAGAGAGAGAGAGACAGAAAGACAGAGAGACAGAGACAGAGAGATGGGTGTGCAGTAAAGGGAAAGACACTGAATCATGAGGGACACCACGATGAAAAGATAAGCAAGCCACAGGGGCCCACATGGAGTTTGAGAGAGAGAGAGAGAGAGAGAGAGAGAGAGGAAAAAAAGAGAGGTACATCTTGTCACTCATCACCAGTAGCAGGCTTGCTGCAACAGCGAGAGAAAGAAACAGGCGGCAGGGAAAGGGGATCTCTTTTGCACTGACAGTCCCATAGGAGCTGAGCTATGCAGCTCACACACACACACACACACACACGCACGCACACACACCACCCTACCGCAGAATACTGCGGTCTCTCCATCCTGCAACAGACTGAATGAGAGACAGACAAGCCAGGAATGAGGAAAAGGAAGAAAGCAGAGCAGAGACCCACGTTTTTCCGCTCACAAATCAAATCAAATCAACATTTATTTATATAGCACTTTACATCAACCAAAGTTGAACCAAAGTGCTTCACAGCACTAAAAATTACAATAAAGTGGCAACAAAAATAGACAAAAAATAAAATAAAATAAAACACATAATTAAATATAAATAAATTAAGACTATAATAATAATAATAATAATAATAAATAAAACTAAATTATAAAATTATATTTAAAAAAAAATCAAGCACGAAGCAAAGATTTTGGAGAGAACAGAAATAGAAAAGTAGAGACACGGCTCCGAGAAAATGCCAAGTTTGACATTTAACCCGACCATCCCGTGACCCTGTCTATCTTCAAATAAGAAAAAAACAACAACATAAGACTAACGTCATAAATACAAGGGAGACATCTGTTGATAGCATCTGTTCGGTAGCCGCTGTAAAGAACTGCAGAGAGGCAGATAAAGTGAAAAGGAAAAACATAATTAGTGGAGTTGACAGAGTCATGCTGAGTCGACATAACAAGAAAAGGGAGATGTCGTCAGGCACCTTCTGGGCCCTGAGACGGAAACAAGCTAATGCCATCTCCAGTCAGCCAGTGAGAGGCTGTTCTTTTGTATGTGACCACGTGAGCGTGTGTGTGTGTGAGAGAGAGAGAGAGTGTGTGTGTGTGTGAATCTGTTGTGAGGCTGAGCTTAAAGGTAACAGAATGTACACCACCATTGTGAGGTTGTTTTCCTCAGCCTCCCCCCCCTCCCCCCCACACACGTGTCAGCTTCATTTCAAGATATCTCAAGAGCTAATGACGCAGTCATATGCTGAACACACACACACACACACACACACACACACACACATATATATTTACACATGCAGTTTTCCTAATCTCGTAGCTGATCACAGAGAGAATCTTGGATGGGTTGGGCAACATCCACAAAGTCCATTTCCAAGAGTTTGGACAAACTTCAAGACAAACCGTACACTTTAACAGATTGCATAAAGACAATAATTCTATAGCCATAAAGTCTAGGTTGACCTGAGTGAAGACGTACCTAAAAAAGTGGCAACTCAACAGTAGATACATGAGCACACCAGTCTGATCATTTTCCCTTCTTACCATTCGTTCATTAGAGTCAATTTTATATATCAGGCTCACACTCACATTCTCCTCACTTTTTAACCCCATTTCTTAATCTTATCTGGTAATTATGTCCCTCCTTTATTAAATCTGCCTCATAGAATGGTTATATAGGTACCAGATAAATAAATGAAATAATTACTGGCAGCGCTCAGCCTCTGCAGTAATACCTGCACATGCAGCTCTCATAAGAGAGGACAGAACGCCGTCGGTCCACTCATTGGTGGAGAGGTCGTACTCGCCATAGAGTTCTCCGAGACTCACTGCTTTGGGGTTCAGAGGATATTCCTGAGGAGTCATAGGTTAAAAAATGTCAGAGCGAAGAAGAAGAGAAAAAAAAAGTGAACCGGTGTCAATTAGAATGAGGTGCAGGAAAAATGAGGGATGGCGAAAGAAATTGAGTTGAAATGTCAGACGGGGAGTGGCTGCTGGAATGAGATTTTAAAGAGTAGAACTGAAGACAGTGGAGGAGTGTGTGTGCACCTGCGTGTGTGTGTGCTTTTTTGTGCACGTGTGAGTGCATGTTTGTGTGTGTCAGAGCATGTGGAGATGCTGAGGAGAGATAATGAGGAAACTGGAAGAGGTGATATTTCAATGATGGGACAGAGACGGCTTCCTGAAATAGATTATGTAAAACGAAAAAGGTGTTGAGTCAGACAAAACACAGGGAAGACAGACAGGGAGAAATGAGGCAGATAGACAGATGTACAGATAGATAGATGTACAGTATAGATAGATAAATATAGTAGATAGATACTGTAGATAGAAAGATACTGTAGATAGATAGCATAAGAGGGAACCTGAAAAGAAAAAAAAATACACACACATTTTGTGGCACAGAGGGAGCAGAGAACAAGATGCACCATAAAACAGGGAGCAGAAGCCATGAAAGCTTCGACACACACCACAACACAATGTTCAGGTAGACAGCAAGTAAAAAACAAGAAAGCTCTCTCTCTCTCTCTTTCTCTCTCTCTCTCTCTCCTAGATCACGTACATGCATTAGAGCTGTGAATCGCAGCTAAAATGATTTTTTCAGGCATTGTGATTTTCGATTCAGTTCAATAGCACTAATGTTTACTTTCTGATTTGTTGCAACAGCAATATTTCATACAGGTTTTTCAGTTTTTTTTCAAAACTACTAAAGTAGCCAATAATCACTGACATTATGCATTGCTGATTGCTTAAATGTCATGTCTCTGACAAAGCAGTAACGTTTTTTAAGAGGATATAATTTAAAAGAAGCAGCAATACTCTGCTTGTGCCGGTATTTGCAGAAGACGCAAACATTTTTTTTTTCTGAAAAAGCTGTGGTATATATATTTTTAATTTTTTTTATTTATTTTAGACACACTTAAAGTTTCAAAGTTTAGCTAAATAATTTGAAAAGTCTGCATGTGAAGACCTGAATTTCAAGACTTGAAATTTGTCAACCTGAATTTGTGAGGGTAAAATACAATGCAATACTGTACTTTAACAATTTTTCCTAATAGCATTTTAGTAAGGTCAATATTTTTGCATTGACTTTTAAATGCTTGAGTTACATTTTCATTTGAAATAGTAAATCATGATAAATTGTAGAAACCATTGTAAATGCTACAGTATAAAGATTTTTCCCATTCAGATCAAACTGCACTTTAAACATTTGTATTGGGACTTAAGTTTTTCCTCAGGTCATGTAATTCAACAACATGCTATTTAGCTTTGGGGAATTTTGTCGCTGTTATACTTCCATGGACAAGACTGAATTGTGTCTGAATCGAAACTGACCCATTGATTCAATCAACTGAATCGTTTAACAAAAGGTTAATCTAATCTAGATTAGGTTAGTTTTCATAGTAGATTATTCTCACAGCTCCTATTTACACAATCTGATTTACGACACTAGATGCTTTTCTCACGTCACAATCGTGCTTAAGGTGCGGTCAGGAAATGAATCCTGTCACAAACAAAAAAATTGCTCAAACCATGTTCTTGTTCACTGCAAAGTACATTCAAAAAACGGTAAAAAAAAAAAAAAAAAAAACGGGCAGCAAAGAAAAAAACTTTAATTGTACATAATTGTAGCCTCTGATAACTGGATTAGAATTGCACATGTTCCTCAAAAAAGCATGCGCAAGAAAACATATTATCACGACAATGTGATGTAAGTGCTACCAATTATAGCGCGCTAGCAGAAGATGCTCTGTGGTTTTATCAAAACTCCAGCATGTTAGCTGCAAGTCTGTAGAGTTCTTTTGTTCTGTGTTAAGCGTCCTGAAGAGCACCGCGATACCTGCGGAGAGCGCCTTTGATGACTGTTGTTTTGGTGTCAGGGATGCGAGACGATGGTGGGTTACAGCGTTCGCTAGCGGTGGCTCATTTTCATACTAATGAATGCCTTAGGATAGCCTCAGACAACAGCCGCTTTAGAGGGAGCGCTGTGTCAGATCAGTGCTTCTTCTCTGCCATTAAATCGTCTCATGTTTGAGATAATGAGATCGCAATATGACAAACTTATGTTGCGCTATTGTTGTAGCGAGCATTTTCTTAGGAAAAAAAAAGGGTTGAGCTTTGAATTGCTTGCGCTGTGTAATTGATATTTATATTCGTGGGAAATTAAAGCGGGCGGTATTGTTCGCATATTTTTGGATTCTTTAATTTAACTCGAAAGCAATTAAGATCTTTCAAGAGTAAACGTGTAAAGTCTGAAGCTGTTACATGTTATCCTTCATGCTTTGTGTAGGCTCGTGCTGATATTTTGTCTCCTTCAGCAGTGTATCGTACAGTAATTAAATACGAGTTAGTGTAAAGCAGTACATGAGAAATTCAAAGGGACCTGCGTAAGCAATCACATGGCTCAAAATAAACCTGAATGCAACAGTGAATGGTTAGTGAAATTTAAATCAGTCCCCGGACTCACATGGACATGGTTGAATCCAGGTTCGCCTTTGCGATGCATGGTGCTCAGGGTACTCTGCAAGATCCTCCAGGTGACTGTTTTGCCACTGCCTGTCTTGCCTACGATCATGGAGGAGTGCCGAGAGTTCTTGGTTTCGTAAAGCTGAATGACTTTGGTCACTGTGAAGGGAGTGACCTGCAGGCCGTTCTGCTGAAGCTGTGCTTCTATAGTTTCTCTTAGCTACACAGCAAAAGTCACACACACACAGAAAAAAAACAAAAAAAAAAAAACATACATAATCATATAGGAGATACAATGAAGTAGATCAATAAGCTTGCTTTTGTGACTAGTTCTAACGATCCTTAAGAGCATAATAGAACTGCGCAATATTATTGGTTTGAATCCCAAGACGATCAGCTAGTACAAATTAACTGGCAAGGAGTATGTCTCAAACTTAATAACCATAAACAATCCCAGCACCCCCTAGAGTGAGACACACGCTCTTCAGATTACTACAAAGCATTAAAGCACTCTAGCTCTAATTCAATCCCTCTCTCATTTCTTTTTTTGTACCTCATTAACTGTGTACAGAAGCACGAAAAGAGAAGAGATCAGAAGCATCTTAGCAGGAGCACATTAGCATTAAGAGCTGAGGGTGGAGCTCTGTGCTCAACGTGACAGCGCCATGAAAAACTGCACGATGCAAAATGAACAGATCGGACCAGACGGTGTAGGGGAAAGCCTGCTGTCAGTATATGCGTGCCTGCGTATGTGCCTGTACATCTGAATGTATGTATGTACCTGCCGTTTCTCCACCTCCGCTCTCTTACCACTTGATTGCGGCTGATACGTGTGGCGGTTGCCGCCTATCTAGACCTGGGATGTGTGGGCGATGAGACGCATGCTGGGTATGGCATCTGCATTGTGCTGCATATCTGCTGTGTATAGGTACACTCACACACTGGCCCAGTACACAAAGGGGGACCTGAAGCATGTGCTGAAGCTTTTTGTCTGCACCTTGACTGCAGTTTATATACAAACCGAGAGGGAGGATGATTCAAATGTAATATGTGTTTAATGATTATAGAGAGACTACTATTTGATGCACTTGAGAATAATTTGAATCAGTTCCTGTGTGTCGCATGCAGCATAAAGAACAGAGTACAGTCTCTCTGCTTTGTGTTTGGTGCACAGGCGTAGACTCGACTCAGAGATGACGACCCAATTATAATAAACATGTTTTAAACATGTTTCAATCAGGAAACCTATTTCTGAAACAGAAACATGATCAGCGGGCTAAAGTAAAGCTCAAAAGGTGCTGGGAATGCCATATACTGTAACATGATCACCTGTTGGACCTAGCAATGTAACAGAAACCTTAAGCAATTGACTTTTGCAAAGGACACGATGCTATGGAATATTCTGTGCTTTCCGCTTTATAAAATGATGTTCACGTAACATTAACTAACACTGACATTTTACATTTATTCATTTGCCAGTCGCCCTATCCAGAGCAACTTACATTTTTATCTCATTATACATCTGAGCAGTTGAGGGTTAATAACTTGTTCAAGGACTCAATAGTGGCAACTTGACGATTGTGGGGTTTGAACCTGAAATCTTCCAAACCTTAGTCAAATACCTTAACCACTGTGCTAACCCCTGACATTTCCAAAATAGAAAGCTAGTGCACTATGTAGGGTATTAATGTATAGTGTAATAACTCGTTCCACACACCAAGTAGAGCCCTCGATCAGGAGTTAGAGAAGGATTTGGGATTCAGCCCCTTGTTACAAGCTAGTTAGCTATGAAACAACATGGACAGTTCGGAGGCAATTAGAAGGGAAATAGAAACAGCTACTAAGTAGAAAGACTGTTGTTTAAGATTACATAGTGTTATCACATGTGGCATCTTGCAGAAAGTGACATGTATCATGACAGTTAATTTTTTTTTTTTAGGTTTCAGCACTGGCATCTAATAAGTAATGTCCCTTTTTGCTATTCAGAAATGGGAGGGACCATGCAGGACAGATGTTCTGACATCACATGCAAAAGTTCGATACAAGATTTATTAAAAGCAGATAAAAAGGTGGCACCTGAGACTGATATATTTCACATTCTTTTTTAATTGGCATAAGATATAGCTTTGCATTTCCCTGAAATCAATCACATAGTCATACCTTGCCATAGTCAATGGTGGGTGTCTCCACAGCAGGGAACAGATCTTGGATAATCCCATTAAACAGCGGGAGGTCAATGGAGGTCAGCTTAGCAATGTTCATGTCCTTCATAGACATGAGCAAGATCTGGGATCGAAGAGAAAAAGTTTACTGCGTGATTTAAACACCTATTTCTCAAACATATACTTAAATCATAACCTTATAAACTCTCTGCCTCTGTGTTTGCTTTATCATCAACATAAAAACAGGGAGCGGTGCTAAAACTGGGGAATAACAATCACCTTACAAACAGATCAGATTCCAGCATTAAGAAAATTTCAGAAATTAAGCTGCTTTATAATGCACACAGAAATAGAAAGAGTAGCAGAGTTTGGACTCGACTAGATGGGATTTTTATTTTTTAAGCTTCCTTTTAAGTTTTGTCCTCTTTGATACATTTTTTATCACAGCCAGTATTCTCAACAGGGAGTAAAGCACAGGTTTTAGTGTTAAATTCCTATCAACAGTGACACACTATAAAACACCATAAACACACACACACACACACACACACATCCATGCATACAGAGCACTCCTATAAATAAGTCACAACAGTGGGTCTTTTTATGTTATAACACAGTGAGAGCGTGTTTGAGGCGATTGTTTGTCTGCTGTGTTTTTTTTTTTTGTGTGAATAAGAGACTTTTTTTTTTGTGTGTGTGTGTGTGCATGTATAAGCGTATGTAACCTCTTCATCTGCAACATCAGGACAGGCTCTGCGCTTCTTTCCCGCGTAGCGGAGTAGGGAGGTGAGTGCACGCAGGCCAAAATCGTAGTGATCTTGCTTAGACAGCTGTTGCACTGCCAGACTGTAGAGTGTGAACACTTTCTTAGCTAACACCTGGGACACACAGAGGGGTAGGGGAAGAAAACGACGTGAGAAAGTGTGTTTGAATTGGAATTTAAATGAGGTGCAGAAAAAAAGAGAACATTCGTAATTCTGTAATTCATTAACACTGAACAGAGATCAATAAATCCTACAGTGAGACAGTGAGAAAGAAAAACAGAGGGAAAGAGATGACGAATTAGCACATGATGTTGAAATGCAAGAAAGTAAAAGTTTGGAAGAAGAAAAATGCAGAAGTCGATTCTTGTGTTGATCTATGGTAATAGAGGTGTGCCACCGAGTCCATCACTGTGTCAGAGACAGAAAGCATATGCCCTGCTGCCTGTACTGTTACATAAGTCAAAGTCTTAGAAGACAGTGCTTCAGTAACTAGGAAATTACCTGCAAACATCTGTAAATGGTCTGAAATGAGCCTCCAAGGCAGCAATACATCACAATGTTGCCAAGATACTACCTGCATTATGCTTTCTAGCCCCAAATGGCCCATTAGGCAGTGAAGTAATTACATGACTGCTGAAGATAACAGACTGAATATTCTGTGCCTATACTAGCTATTCTCATTAGAAATCAAATCAAAACAATTACAAATATCCTGAGTTTGTACACAAGCTGCTTGCTGTTTCCCATGGCTTGGTGGCTGCCATTTTCACTAGCTTTCAACAAGACAACAAACAGATTAGGTGGCACATCATAAGGACATGTGCTTGTCCACAATATTACAATTTTTTTTTAGATGCACTGTATAAACACTTACCAGTCACATCATTATGTGCACTGGTTCAAATGCTTGTTACCGAGCAGCAATGCAATGTATTTGGGCATGTAGGTCACGACAATCTGCTGAAGTTCAAACTAAGCATCAGAATGGGGAAGAAAGGTTATTTAAGTGACTCTGAAAGTGGAATGGTTGGCGTTGTCAGACTACCAGGTCTGAGAATTTCTGAAACTGCTGATCTACTGGGATTTTCACACATGACCATCTCTAGGGTTTCCTGAGAATAGTCTGAAAAGAGAAAATATCCAGTGAGAGGCAGTTCTCTGGGCAAAAATGCCTCGTTAATGCCAGAGGTCAGAGGAGACGGAACAGAAGATTGGAAAAAACGTTGCAATGGTAGGGTCAGAATTTGGTGTAAACAACATGAAAGCATTGCTACATCCTGCCTTGTATCAGCGGTTCAGGCTGGTGCTGGTGGTGTAATGGTACAGTGAATATTTTCTTGGCACACTTTGGGACCCTTAGTACCAGATCAGCATTGTTAAAATGCCACAGCCTACCTGAGTACTGTTGCTGATGATTCCTATCCTATTATGAGCACAGGAAAAAGACCATGTCACAAAGCTAAAATCATCCTAAACTGGTTTCTTGGACATGAAAATGGGTTACTCAATGAGTTACTGTACTCAAATGGCCTCTACAGACACCAGATCTAAATCCAACTGAGCACCTTTGGGATGTGGTGGGATCATGTCAATATGGACCAAAAATGTAAGAAATGCTTCCAATACCTTGTTGAATCTGTGCCACTAAAAATTAAGGCAGTTATGAAGGCTAAAGTGGTCCAACCCAGTACTTGAAAGATACCTAACAAGGTGACTGGTGATTGTATGTATATATGATTGAGTGCAAACATTTGCAGTTTGCATCCCTTTATTTTGAAATGGCAAAAATAGTAAAAACATCAACATAATATGTAATGTTCCTTTATCAACAGAAGTAACATAAATGGTCAAAAACATATATATAAAAAAGGTTATAGTAAAATAAGGAAGCTTGCATCCCACTTTATGAAATGTTCTCTAATCCTTTGTATGTTCTTCCTTTGCCTTTATTACCTCCTCCAACAATGTTTGTATTTTTATAAGTAAAAAAAGAAATGTATTTTTATTCCATTCTCCATGGTATAATTGTTCCAAGTCTACGAGATTGCTTGGTTGTATTCCATGTACAGCCTTCTTCAAATCTATTCACAGATTTTCAATAATACTTAAGTCTGGAGACTGGGAAGGCCATGGTAAAACATTCACCTTATTCTTTTTAAACCATTCCTGAATTGACTTTGCTTTATGCTTTGGATCATTGTCTTGTTGAAGGATCCGCTGCCTCTTCATTTTTAGCTTTTTGACTGATAGTAGGAGGCTTTGCTTTAAAATCTTTTGATTTTGGGCTGCATTCTTTCTTTCTTCCACTTTCTGCAGCGATTCAGTGCCTGATGCAGACATACACCCACAAAACATCAGCAAGCCTCCACCATGTTTGACTGTGGGAATGTTGTTCCTATCCTTAAGGGCAGAGGGTTTTCTCACCACACATCTGTGCAAATTATGCTCAAAAAATTCAACTTTTTTTTTGGTTGCCATGTTCATATGCTCCTGAAAGCGTACAGTAAGTAAGCAATCCATAACAGTGCAAGCTTTATTTGACTTGGGGGGTGTGGACTCTTATTCTGCCTCTAAGAACTTTGTCAGGTCTCCTACTGTTTGTTTTGGATTCTTAAGTTGCTCTCAAGCAAGTTTCCTAATGCCTCTTTCAGTACTTTTCTTAGTTTTACAATTCTTATTTAATTTCCGGATTATAGACTTCACAGTTGGTACTGGTATCCTTAAACACTGAAATATTCTGTATCCCGGTTTATGAAGGTTATCACTTTTATTTTAAGGTCTTCTGAAAGCTGTTTTCATGATTTCGTTGTTTTTGTTGCTCTCAGCAATCTTCTTGAGCTGCGCCCGGAGATCTAACCACTTGCATATTTAAAGTACAAACCCAATTTATCAAATGAGGTGCCACTCATCAAGCATTAAGTACTGTATCAGTCCTTTTTTTTTTTACTTTAGACAACTGAATTTACATATTAACATTAATTAACAATACATACTGTATATAACAGAGCAGGATGGGGTGAGTCATTACTGTAACTGCCTAAATGTAAAGCATTTACATTCATATATTGAGATATATTTAAGTCCAAATATAAATTTAAACTTAAAGAAATGCCTATTTGCCCCCCCCCCCCCTTATCCCCCAGCCCCCCCTTCTTACACACACACACAAACACACACACACACACACACACACACACACACACACACACACACACACACACACACACTACTGCCAATCTCCAGTCTGTACAGACTCTTTTTGGCAGTGAAGCAAAGTTTATGCATACTGAGGTAAATAGATCATGTTATCTTGGGTGTGCCTTATTACCTTAGCCACCAGACACACTATCTACAGCAGTGACACAAACACACACACACACACACACACACACACACACACACAGACACACATAAACCGTACAAATATAAACCGTATAAATTTGCCTTTTTTCCTGCCAGAGATATGATTCAGTATATTGTTTATAGAGTTTATTTTTGGGATATGTGTTTGATTTGATTATCATGACAAACTCATTTTCCTCAAACACTCACCAAACGAAAGACATAAGCTCTCATCACTCCAACACACACACACACACACACACACACACGCACAGGTAGCGTGAACTCATGGCTCTCTGGAGACACACTCCACTATCTGTCATGGCTCATAACACCAGACTTCCACACTTCAGTGCAACAGGGCAAAGAAACAGCTTCCTCTCGCCCTCCTCTTCTCCAGAGTTTCTTTTGCTCCACCTTTTCCTCATCCACCTTTCCCGCATCAATATCCATCATTCTCGTTCTTTGTCTCTTAGGTGCTGAAGCCAGTCCAACTCTGACATGATGCAACATTGATATGTCCATTTCCTCCCATTTGCAGAGGTAATAGTCCTCTCAATAGCACATAATGATACAGGGATTATTGATTGTGTAAGGAGAAAGGGAACAGGGGGAAAGAGTCAGAGCGGGCTTGTGTTTTGGGGGAAATAAACCCTCACACTGACATGCGGGGATCTGTGGAAGACATGATGCTGGACCCTGTGCTGCTGCTTTTAATCTCAGGTATATTATATGTTATTCCAAGTCCAATCTCCAGAGCCCTTCTCCCTCTTTCTGCCAGCTAACTGGGCTTGTGTACAGCCTCAACAAATAAGGCTTTTCCATTAGGACTGTGTTTGCTGGAGCAGGTGGGAGCTCTGAGTGGATTTTCTTGGGGTGTGTGTGTGTATGTGTGTGGTGGGGGGGATTTTATGCCTACCAGGCCGTGTGTGTTTTGGGAGCTGGCGTTACACGCACTGTGTTGTTGAGCTTTGTCAGTCAGGCATTTTTTGCACATACACTCACATACACACAGACACAAACACACTCGTAGACATACACACAGAGCATGCATGCTGTGTGCCAGCAGTAAACCAACAGTGGACTCTGTCTCCTGGTGTGTGTCGTGAATGTGTGTGTGACTAGACTCATCTGTGTTTGCCTATCTGATTCAATCCCCTCCAGCTCCAAAGCTGAGTTTAATACCAAATGCTAACCTTCTGTCCAGCTCGCTCTCTGATAATGATCTAATTCTATTCATGATCTTTAGGCCTCTCATATTGGATAATGGCACAGGCGTCCTATAAAAAAAAAAAAAAAAAAGCGGATTTGGTAAATAGCCCTGAAAATGATTGCAGGCTGCTTCTTTTCTTTCTCTCAAAGTTATATTTCAAGCCAGTGTTCCTAACCTTATCCATCTTTTTCAGTATGGTATATCGCAATGATCCAGCACAAATTATAAAATATGTATTATGGTTAAACATAGAATCATTGATTATATTTATTTTTCACATAGTGAAGAAAATAAGCTTTCATTTTGTGATAATTTTATAAATTTTTTTTTACACGTATGCAAATATCTACTCTGTAATATATCTACTGTCAATTTGCAGCCTCACGAACCATTTTTCGGTGTGAAAGTGGACTGCCACAATTTTGTAAACAGCCGAAGAGGCTTTTAGCACCTGTAATAAGATCAAAGAGGTGGTCACTACTGGTTTATGATTACTGCAATCAACCACCTATTCTAATTTATTAAGGCTGATAGTAATTGCTACCTTTGTGAAGGCCTGTGACAACCTGGTGTTATTTTCGGCACAGACACGGCTGAAACAATCAGCGTCTACGGAGACATTTTTACAAACAAGCTTTTTTTTTCCCCAATAAAAAAAGCTTTGCAAACATATCACTTGCTGAATCGGTCGTAAATTCATAGATATAAAACAAACAAAAAGATTTACCAGCAGTGTGGGGTCTTCAGATGTATTCAGACTGACAGACGCAGCTCATGTTCAGTTGCTCCCAGCAGGTGAACAGAATGAACAAACACCCCTTAAATGTTAATGCGTTTTTCAGACTCTTGAACCTTTCTAACAAACCTTATGGCAAAATATCAGACGACATGCACAAAAAAAGGGATTTATGTTGATGGTATTTTAATTAGGAAAGCTGCACTTGTGTTTTAAATATATGCTAGCCACCCCCACTAACGTGAGTTCCTGTGGAAACAGCTGTAATTAGTGTCTCTGTTAGTAAATACAGACCACATTTATTTCCTGGCTTAGATGTAGACTGATTCATCGATAAACATACACTGGTTCATCGATTTCACAAACATTTAGCTCAGTGCTTGATCGTTGCAGTAATATGTTAGCATGAACCGAAATCGTGAAAGCGACATCACCTTGCAGTTATTGAAGCCTTCTCCAAACAGAGTGATCTCGGCAATCAGGGTTGAGTCAGGCACCACCATAGAAATAGGCCTAAACATGGACTTCAGATTATCCGGCAATTCAGTACGACCGGCATAACCTAGAACACACAAACATACAGACATAAAACAGTGTGTGTGTGTGTGTAATAATAATACACAACTACAGAATACACAGACCTGCTGTAACACACAGCAAAAAACAATTCTCACTGTACCAGGATTCATGGTGATGAAAATGCCACAGGACTGGATCAAGCGTATCTCCCTGCCCTCGAAGATGAAGTTGGTGGCTTTTGCAGACAGTGCTGAGAGGATGGACAGGATCTGCTGAGCCACTACTGACAACACCTCAATGTTTATGCGGTTAAACTCATCAAAACAACCCCATGCCCCTGTCTGGAAACAGACACGCACATCCTTCAGTACATAAACCTTTTAATTAAGCTATTCCTCTTGAGTATTTCTTACACGCTATCTGTTATGTTACATTTAAAAGACGCTTCTATAGTATTCATTGCATATTAAAAAACATCAACCTGAGCAAGGCCAGAATACATGCGCCCCATGGATTTGAAGTCCAGACCGTCAGAACAGTTGACCACGATGACGTACATGCCGAGGGCTTTGCCCAAATCTTTCACTGTCTCGGTCTTGCCAGTGCCTGCAGGACCTTTGGGAGATCCACCACGGTGCAGATGTAAGGCTGTAGTCAGCGTCATGTAGCACCTACGAAAAATATCACTTACTTTTATTCTCCAGATGTAATTGGAAAATATGTAAAGTATTAGTCTCTCAAATCAGTGTGAATGTAGTTCGGCCCTTTCTTTCAACATTGCACCAGGTCATGGAGGTTATTGGGCATTCTGATATGCACAGTTCTTTTAAGGTCCTGCCACAGTATTTCAATAGGGTTGAGGCCTGGACATTAACAAGGTGATTAAAAAACCTTGATGCTTTTATTTTTCAGTCATCCTGATATAGATTTACTGTGTGTCACAGATCATTATCCTGCTGATAGTCCCATATTTTCCTCTAGAATACTCTGGTACACAGAAGAGTTCATGGTCGCCTTATTGACTGCAAGGTTCTCAGGTCCTCTGGTTGCAAAACAAGCCATTTGATTTTCTCCAAATATGGTGCTGGGCATTAATGGCAAACAGCTCCACTCCGGTCGGAACTGTCCATTGGACATGGTTCAGAAGCCTTGTTCCTTGCTCAGATGCAGTTTTTTGCAAGCCTCAGTCATGCTTCTATATCCTTTTTAGGCAGAAGAGATTTTCCACTAGCAGCTATTCCAAACTGTACTTGTTCAGTCTTCTTCTAATTGTGCTGTCATGGACTTTAACATTCAAATGCTCAGTGAGGCCTAGAGGGTCTAGGCTTTAGTTTTTTAGTTTTTTATTTTATTTACGTTTTTTACCTTGAGGTGAATATAGTGGGTCTTACACTTCTGGAAGATTGGCAACTGTCTTGAATGTTTTCCTTTTGTGATTATTTTCTTTATATATATATATATATATATATATATATATATATATATATATAAATATTTTTTTTTTCTTACTGTAGATATATAAACTCCGCATTGTTTGGAAATAGTTTTATAACCCTTTCCAGATGGATGTGCAGCAATAATTGATTCCATTTTGGCATTATGTAAACACATACCTGAATTCTCTGGACCACGCAAACTACCAAAACATCTGCTTTTATAGAGGTCTGTACACCTGCTCATGATTAATATGGGCTGATGATTAGCAGCACCTGGTTGCAACTTATGGAAGGGGGTACTTAATATTGGACACATGTTTTTTTTTTTTGGCTATACATATAGACAAAAACTGTTAATAGCATGAACATGTCATTTTAAAACAAGGATGAGCATTATTTCAGAAAAATACATTCATTAATTCATTAATTCGTTCATCTATTCATTTATTTTCTAAACTTCTTAACCTATACAGGATCGCGGGAAGCCTAGAGCCTATTCCAGGATACTTCGGGTACAAGGTCACAGGGCACACATGCATACACACTTATTCACACTCTACGGCTAATTTTGGGAATACAAATTAGCCTGCTCTGCATTGAAGGGAATTGGTGAAAGGCCAAGCATTGGAAGAACATGCACACAAATGCATGACCCAAAGGCAAGAATAGAGTAATGATATATACAACATTCATCAGCCCCTCAAGCTAGAGACCAACAGACACCGGCTCACATGTGCACATACACTCAAACTCGTAAAACACTGAGGACTTAAATAAAATAAGCCAACACACACACACACACACACACACACACACACACACACACACACACACACACACACAGACAGACACCATACGCCCAGTCTCTATGTCCTTAAGTGGGTTTAGGTTGCCATGTGCTCATGAACATAAGCCAGGATTAGATGTTTCCTTTCATTTCATGGAAGGTCGTTTTGCAGCTGCGCTTTTCAGTGCTGTTTTACTGTTTCTAAAGGATGCAATAAAAATCAGCTACTGACTCTTGACTCTCACTTCCCATGTGGAATCCATGAATAATTGATAATATGGGAGAATCCTCACACTGTCATTGTAATGCTTGTATACCAAATCCCAGAAACCAAGCACAAAACATGTCTGTCTTTCTCTTTCCCTTTTTTTTTTCCATCTACCTCTTAGATCAAATCAAATTTAAAAGGTGTCAAAAACAATTCTGTTAGGATTTGGATATTGCCAAAATGTGGTAAATAATTCTCTCTCTCTCTCTCTCTCTCTCTCTCTCTCTCTCTATCTCAGATAAGATGTTTCATTATCGCCCTGATACAGATTTGCTCTGCTGCCATTGTCAGCTTTTCATTGAGTTTGATTCAGCTCTTAATATTACTCTTAACATCTGGTGATGTTAGTTCACAATGACCCTGAAAATGAGTTGTAATAAGATGTAATGTTTCAGCATTTGTAGCAGCCTTGATCTATGCATGAAAGGCTAATGACTATTACAAAAAAGCAGATTTTATAATAACAAAACCACAGAAGTGTTTCTATGATCAGTATTCTTAACTACAGTACAAGTGATATCTGCAAAGCCGATTATATTCTGGCGAATAATTATCTACTGATAAATAGTGTTTACCTTGTGCTTAAACTAACTGTCCTTTTTATTAGGTACATCTACTTGCATCAGCTAGACACATTATTATTATGATGAGGTTCTGCTACAAGTCTTTCAGGTGCTGTATATGTTCTGGCTCTTTTTTATGCACCATTTGTGTTTACTGTGCTCGATCCCTTTATCTCTCATAAGTGTCTCACAAAATAAGTTTTTGGTACGATTTCTAAATATTTGTGTTGGTAGACTAAAATATTTTCTATATAGCTGTGCCAGTGCTGTATATACTGTTACCAGCCAGTGCTGAAAGTTGTCTACCACACAAAAAGTCAGCAGTTGTCCACTGATATGATAGAGAGGGCAAAGCTATGAAGATTCACTGTATACGGTATACCAACTAGTGAGCTACACTCTACTAATCGTAATTGTGTACTTGTATCTGTTGAATTAGCCAGGAAATGTAGCTACAAAGCAGCCAATATATGACTCAGAATGTAGTAAAGCCATCAGGGGATGCAAATATTGAATTTCTACCTTATGAAATTCGAGCATAGAGAATTAGTGTCTTTAGGAAAATTGAGTATGACATATAACAATGTATTTTGCTTATAATGACCACGGGTTAGAGTGTGGGTGAGCAGCTGCAGTGGTTCTGTGCAAGATCACACATGCATAAAAACACTTCAGGGAAACTCCTCCCACAGCAGTGGCCTCGGTGCACCAAAGCAGCTTAACACAGGAGCAAGAAGGCCGTTTAGCTCCAGGGAATCCAATAATGCTTCAGCTCACAGGCCAGCCGCTTTTACCTTTCATTGGTGAAAAACGGACATGTTGCCATGGTTACGGTACCTGTCAGTCAGAGGCGTGATGACTAAGCGGCCTGAATTGCCCAGGTACTCATAACCGTACTGGAAGTGTGTGTTGGTCTGTTTAATAATGCAGTCATCCACATCCTACACACACAACAACAAACAGATGGTATTTTAATTAGTTATTTTTATAAAACACTTACTAACAAAACATTAATAAAATAATAATAATAATTACTAGCAAACCCCATCCTCCTTATTCCGTTTTTCTCTCCATTTCCTCAACAACCCACTCACCTTCTCCCAGTAGAGGCGGAGCTGACAAAGCCAGTCGAAAGCGTTCACATCGCAGCAGCCTGCTCGCGCCAGTTTATCAATGACATCACGGGCATGAACTTCTACCGTAACCAAGGCCACAATCTTGAGGCGCATGATTTTCGAGAGGTTTCCCCTTATGGCTTCAGAGTACCAGTGCAGCATGGATACCTGCCATAGACACAATGACAAAACTTGACACTTAGTCTGCTCCGCAGCACTGCACCCTGTGACACCCACACTGTGGCGTAATATTCATGATCATGTCATAAGATCTGCTGCAGTTATCCCTTAGCTCTGATATTCCTTCCAGGTGTGACCTTGGGTCTAAAAACTAGTTAAGTCTACAAACAAAGGCGACGGCATCAGTCAATCATTGTGCCTGTGCCACAGGAAATCAATCAGCATGTTTGCAGGAAGACTCCCCTCGAGAGTCACTTATCTCACCTGTTTCTTCTTCATGGATTTTAGTGCTGATTTGTCTGCCTTCTCTTTGCCTGCAATCAGAGACTTGGTGACATCTGTGGTCCACTGAATCTGGCTGGCTGTTATCAGCATCTGCACGTAAAGAAAAAATATAATTAAAAATAATCAGATCATAGTGTGCTTTAGTATTAGACAAATACAACCCAGGTGCTGCTAATCATCATCCCGTGATTAATCAATCATTAGCAGGTGTACAGAACTCTATAAAAGCTAAAGTTTTGCCAGTTTGCTGGTCTGGACCATTAAGGTGTATGCTAACATCAGGCCAAGTGGACGAGAAGACATAAAGTGCATCCGAAAAGTATTTACAGCGCATTACTTTTTCCACATTTTCACAATGTCACAGCCTTATTTTAAACTGAGATAGAATCCCCCCCTTTCTCTCGCGCACTCGCCAGATCAGGAAGTTTTAGCGTCCACTTCTTAAATCTCTTTTTGTGAATGGGCAGAAGAGACTTCCTCTTTTGCTTCCGCGTAAATGGAGATAGCCACCTCAAAGCACTCCTCTAGTGATGACCGAGCGTATGAGGAGTTACTGGTAGTAGTAACACGTGTGGTTGAATGATTGCATATTGACTGGCCGCAAAAGCGAGATTCCCCCAAGCGCTCAAAATTAGACGACAGGTTTCTGTCGGGTGGTCGGGGGGAGGGGCCTTAACGACGCTCTCTTCCCTTCTCCGGCGACCTCCATGACGAGTTAACTTGTTCATGGAATAAGCCTTATTCATCCCGTGTTTTTCTTGCCATCATCTTCGATTTATTCGAATATCGTTGATGCGAAGGCGCGGGGTTATATGATGATGCCCCAGATAGAAGAGACGCTTGCGGGGTATCTCTCTCCTGGGACATCATCCTCCCTGAAAAAGCCCACACTCCCCACCAAGCCATGTAGACTAACCATCTTTCCTGGTGGGGAAAGCTTTAGTCACCTAGTCACCACTAGGTTTGGGAGGCAAAACTATATGACCAGGCCTTTGGGAGGTTTCTTCCCCACTGTGCTTAAGAGTCGGGACCGTCGGCCATCCAGTCCCGACCAGCTCTGGAACCTTTACGTCTGATGCTTCTTACTTCTCTGAGGAGAATTGGGGGTCTGCAGGCTTTGTCAGTCTTCCCATCCTGCCTAGACTTTCGAAAGTTCCATTTTCAACCATGCACCCAGTTGTTCTCCAAGCCTTCTGTCCTCCGCCTTTTACTGCCCCGAAGCAGGAAAGACTTACTGTGACTTAGTTAGACTGGACACTTAAGCCCAATCCCAATTCTATTTTCTACCCCTTCCCCTACCCCTCGCCCCTTCCCCTTGTCCCTTGAAACGAAGTGGAAAGGGGAAGGGTTAAAATATTTTCCCTAAGAAATGGGACACCACTACAACACTGTTATACGTCATCATACGTATCCGTTTATTTACATGTACACATACAGTATGGCCGTAAGCAAAACAAACAATGCGTTATCAAAAGCTCGGCCAACTGCCGTGCTACTGAACTTTCATATTTGTTTGTAGCATGCAATAAAGTGTATATGACATAAAAATATATTTTTGTAATATTGCGCAATCGGCGCTATCCGCTAGCAAACTTTAGCGGTTTTTTTGCAAACGTTTTTTTACAAAACATCACCATAAACACAAACACAAGACTAAAATTTATATACATATAATGAAAACTTGTCATAAAAATCCTTATTAATCGCAAAAATTCGTTAAATTTACGGGTCTGCTTGCTCGAGTAAGCGGCCATCTTGAAAATTTCGTTAGCCCTTAGATTGAAGTGAGGTCCTGAAAAATCTTCGTTTGGAGGGCTATCTGGCCCTTCCCCTTACCCCTACCCCTCCAACCAAAAGAGAAATGAGACACCCCTACCCCTTCACGTGAACGCGCCAAACGGAGGGGTAGGGCTAAGTGTAGGGGTAAGGGGTAGAATTGGGATTGGGCTTTACTGTGTCCAGTAAGTTCTCTTTAGATTTACGTCCACTGCACTAGCCAGTGGCGTAAGTCAGAGCAGCTTTTTATATGCTAAGGGCGGCCACCACTAGACAAACACTGTCACATTGGGTGACACACTTCGCCTCTAGGAATCAGGGCCCATTCGACCAGGGGGATTGCCTCATCAATTGCTCTGGCAAGAGGTGTTCCCTTGCAACAAGTGTGTGATGCGGCAGGTTGGTCCTCTCTGCACACATTTGTCAGATTCTATAGTTTGGATGTCCATGCTACTCCGAGCATGTGGGTCCTCGAGTCAGCATCCCAAAGTTATGTCTAAGACCTTTTTGGCTATTGTGCACACGCAACACAACCCTGGGGGTCCAGACCCTTGCAGTGCAGCGGCGTTGGTATTCTCGTTCCCATAGCATTTTTACGCAGCATCGGGTGTAGCTTTTGAAAGGGAACGTCTCGAGTTACTTTGCTGTAACCCTGTTCCCTGAAAAAGTGGGAACGAGATGCTGTGTTTCAGTGCCGCACTGCTGGCATGACTGGACGTCCTTTCAGATAATAGCGTTTTCATGCAGCAGCTCGTTCCCGCTTTTTCGGGGAACAGGGTTACAGCAAAGTAACCCGAGACAATCATCCTTGAGATGTTTTTGCAGCTTAATTGGAGTCCACCTGTGGTGAATTCAGTTGATTGGACATGATTTGGAAAGGCACACACCTGCCTGTATAAGGTCCCAAAGTTGACAGTTCATGTCAGAGCACAAACCAAGCATAAGGTCGAAGGAATGTATTGTGGCCAGATGGAAGCAACTCCTTAGTAAAAGGCACATGGCAGCCTGTCTGGAGTTTGCCAAAAGGTACCTAAAGGACTCTCAGACCATGAGAAACAAAATTCTCAGGTCTGATGAGACTCTCTGGCCACTCTACCATATAGGCCTGATTGGTGGATTGCTGGAGAGATGGTTGTCCTCTCTCCACAGAGGACCTCTGGAGCTCTGACAGAATGACCATCAGGTTCTTGGTCACATCCCTGACTAAGGCTCTTTTCCCCCGATCGCTTAGTTTAGATGGCTGGCCAGCTCTAGGTAGAGTCCTGCTGGTTTCGACCTTCTTTCAATTACGGATGATGGAGGCCACTGTCCTCATTGGGACCCTCAAAGCAGCAGAAATGTTTCTGTAACCCTTCCCAGATTTGTGCCTCGAGACAATCTCTGAGGTCTACAGACAATTCCTTTGATTTCATGCTTGATTCGTGCTCTGACATGAACTGTCAACTGTGGGACCTTATATAGACAGGTGTGTGTCTTTCCCAATCATGTCCAATCAACTGAATTTACCACAGAGTGGACTCCAATGAAGCTGCAAAAACATCTCAAGGATGATCAGGGAAAACAGGATATGCCTGAGGTCAATTTTGCAAAGGGTGTGAATACTTATGTACATGTGCTTTCTCAATTTTTTTATTTTTAATAAATTTGTAAAAAATCTCAAGTAAACGTTTTTCATGTTGTCATTATGGGGTGTTGTGTGTAGAATTCTGAGAAAAAAAAAAGAATTGAATCCATTTTAGAATAAGGCTGTGACATCACAAAATGTGAAAAAAGTCATGCGCTGTGAATCCTTTTTCCAGATGCACTGAAAGCAACGCTTACAGCGAAGCAACTGTTGCTGCACATAAATCTGTGAAATGTTATATAACCATTTCCAAACAATTTGGAGTTCACAAAAAGATTATTCACAAGTGGAAAGCATCTTCCAAAAGTGGACGTTCCAGCATATTTACCCCAAAGTCAGACCATGCAAATGCTCAGAGAAATACAAAAAAACAAAACACTACATCTCGAGCCCCACAGGCCTCGCTGAACAATGTTAAATGTTAAAGTCCATGAGAGCACAATTAGAAGAAGACTGAACAAGTACAGTTTTTGGAAAGGTTGCCAGGATAAACCTTCTTCAGTCTAAAAGGAACACAAAAGTGAAATGACTGAGGTTCACAAAACACAGCAAAACAATTACTAGGCAATCACTGAGTCAGCCATGAACTTATGATTTTGTAATGGCCTTGTATAAAGTTCAAACCTCAAACCAACTGAAATACTGTGGAGAACTGAAGCAATGGTATAAAAGAAAATGAGCCAAAATTCCTCCGCAATAATGTAAGAGACTAATAAAGTAATTCAAGAAATGATCACTTCAAATTATTGCTGCTAAATGTCCATTTATTGAATCATGCGGAGGTACTTAGTATTGCATGACAGCACAAGCATATGTAGCACATGAGAAAGACATATATGATTAACGTCACCTGTCCAGGCCACTCTTTAACCCATTTGTCTCTTTTCCCAGTCATCTTTTTGAGTGCGGTGCAGCAGTTCTTTAAAGAATCCTTCAAAGTCCAGCGCATAGTCCTCTCAATATCGCACAACCATGCCTACACACACACACACACACACACACACACACAGATGTTACATACAAGAAACTAGCCAAAAGTGAATACAAACTCACCAAGTAAGCCAAATGTATGTAAAGACCTGAGCAACACACCCATACGCGGTTCTTCCCCATTTAAAAGCACATAATTATCTATGTATTTGTGTCCTGTAGAATTAAAATTCTAAAAGTCCAATCCTGGTCCAGCATGACAATGCTGCTGTGCAAAAGCAACGTCAGTGGTCTGCTAAGGTTGGTGCAGAACAACACGAGCAGCCTGCACATCAACCTTACTGAACACTTTTGTTATAAACTGGATTCTCACTGTGTTCCATTTTTCCCCCTATTTTTAGGAGTAGGAGTAAGAGCAATTTATCTTCAAATAGGACATCACTCCTACAGTACCTCACTCCTACCTCAAACAAACGTATAAGAGCTCCGGATGTGTCCTACTGTAACTGGTTAGGAGTTAGTGAGGAAAAGTTTGGACAAAAACAGAATAGTTTTTGTTTGTAACACCTTATGTACAGTACGGTGTGCAACTGGTCCAATAACCAACATTTTGATTATGCTGTCTCAACAGATGACTGTTACTTTCCTGTTATTTTTTTTAACAACAGCGAAGATGCAGCTTTAAAACAGTAATAATTTGGGTTTTTCACAGCCAACAATGTCAGAAATAGTAAATCAAACTTTGATCTTACAGCACCACAGATCATGCACAGATGTATACATTTACCCCCCACGCATAGTGAAATCAATGAAAAACAAGCTGTATACAGTACATGGAGTCATGGGCATCATTCATGGCACACATTAAAATAATCATATTTATATATAACATTTAAATATTTATATTAAACTATTTGAGTGTACACAACTTTTTTATATTCTCTGTTAATGAAGGTAAGTGCTGCTTATAAAGATAAAAGATAAGTGGATGGAAATTTGTGAAAGCATCAATGCCACCTGTCAGTTTGCAGCACATACCCCTGAGGAAAACTGACAAGTGGCATTGATGCTTTCACAAAGTGCCATCCACCAGCCTTTTTTCTTTGAAGGTAAGAGTAGGGCAAAATTTTTCTTTCATTATTTCTTTACATTTTACTACCTCCTCCGCAAGCAAAATGGTCTCATCCTTGGTTTTGCGCTGCATCCTAATGGTTTTATTTTAAAGTTATTTTGATCAGATTATGACAAGTCCTACACAGCTCTATTATAGGGCCTTAAAAGTATTGTGATTGGAGTTGTCTGATTAGGACCATTTCATGCAGTTGACGTTATCCTACTTAGTAAATACAGACCCAGGTCTCTTCTTTCAACATCAGTGTCTGATATCACTAATAAGCTTGTGGCCAAATGAGCACAAATCTCAACAGTCTCTCTCCAAAATGTCGTGGAAAGCATTCCCAGAAGAATGGAAATAAATGCAATGCAAAGGGGGATTAATATGTAATTAGAAGTTCAACAAGCCCCTTTGGCCATATAGTGTACAACTCATGTCCTTAACTTGACAAATTTTGAGAATATTTTTTTGCTTGAATTGTTACTTGATTATTTATCAAAACTAGTACTTGAGTGAATTAGATTATAATTTATTGTGTACATACATTTATTCCTTAACATGTGTAATTCCTCTATGCGAATCTGATTCCTCAACATTAAATAATGCTAATCAATTTACCATGATATAGAATTAACCTAAACTTTAGAGTAAATGAAAGAAAGAGGCTTAGAGTAAAGCAGCAGTTACTGTATACTAGACTCACCCTTGTCTGGTTGTTGCCAAAATTATTGAATTTTTTGGACTGTCCTGGTGTTATACAATTCGAAAGGAATGTTCTGGTAACATGAGCTAGACAAGTGGTTTATGTTGTCCAACTGTGAACAACTAAAAAATAGACAGGCAAAAGTCCCCCCCAAAAAAAAAATACCACACTCCACCCTGATTGTTTTTAGCTGGCTCAGGTTTCTATGGTTTGCAAATCCTGCCTCTTTCCCATAAAACCTTTTTTTCTCCGTTCAGTCGGAGCATTGCCGAAACATGTACGTGCTCAAGTCAAACCAGAGCCTTTGATTGTGCAGAATAACAGAACACAGTTAAAAAGTGCAAAAGCATAAAAACTCACTTTATTTCTCTATATAATCCCCTGCTACAATAATGCACTTATCTCAGGGTTTCATTAGTGCTTAAATACCATCAAGGCTTGAAGTTTTCCCAGTTCACCGAAGCCATGGAGGAACTCCTTTAAAAGCCCAAACATGTGGAAATGACTTGGAGTGAGGTCAGGACTGTATGGGAATGTGGCAAAAACTTTCCAAAGTTTTACACCTGTAATGTGCAAGTGGTGTTTTTGCATGATTGTGTGTACAGTTCCCACAGACAGCTTTGCCTACACCGCTGCGCGCTCTCAAAACCAACGGAAGTGAGCTCTGAGCCACCTCGGCCCGGATCGTCATTCACTGACAAACAGCCTCCTTTAAATTGTTTGCACCTTTTGAATGTTTTACTGCGCCTGAGAGTCGCATCACCGTATAGCGCTTTAAGTCAATCAGTTTTACACATTTGTTCACGAGAACTTCTATTACATGTCCTGGTTTGACTTGAACGGCTTCCGTACTTGGCATGGTACTGTCCTGAACTCACCTCTACTGGTCCATCTAGAAGAACAGGATGTGTGAACTCAACAAACTCCCCATCAGCAGAAAACATCCCACCAGCCTCAGACTTTCTGTTGCCGATTCCCATCTGCACACACACACACACACACACACACACACAGGTTAGTTACTGTGTGCTTTATTGCTGTATTAGACAGAACAGTTTGAACTGGGCCTATGTGAGCAAGCTTGACTTTAATAACATACAATCTGAAGTATCATTAAGGGGATTTTCTTCACACATAAGAGAAGGATCATGAGGGTAAGATTCCAGTTCTAGTATCTCTTTACTTACAGTATTTGGGAGTTCAGTGTGTGTGTGTGTGTGTGTGTGTGTATACCTTGTTGATGCGCAGGCTCTTAATATTGTCGAAACATTTTTTAAGGTGAGGCTGCACTGCGTTTGGGTTGCGTGACTGGCCCAGTATCTCCAGCAGGTCATCATTGGACAAGAAGTAAAAACGTGGAAAGATCTGTCGCTTGGTCTCCAAATACATATCTAAAGACTTTTGGATTTCCTCCAGCTTACTGTTCATCCCAGATAGCTTGTCAAGCAAACCTGGCACGGAAAGTGGACAATTAATGATCTGTGCTCTCCATAACCTTCTCATGCTTATTCCTAACACGAGGTGTCCTTGACTTCCATCTTTTATCAAACTCTATTGAGTTCTAAAATTGACACTTGTCTTCATCCATAGCATGCTTCGACTTCGCGTCCTTACTGTACCTGGGTGCTGTGTTCCTCTCAGGGCGTTCTTGTCCTTGTTTAATTCGTTCATGATGGTCTTCCAGCTGGAATTGATAGCATCAAACTCAGCAGACTCGCGCGGAAGCTGCTTACGAATGTCCTCTCCCAAAAAAATGTTCTGAAAGAGAATGTTGGAAATAAAATGCTAAAAGGACTCACAGGTGTGTATACAAAGACACAAACACTTACTGTACAGGCTCGCAGAAGATATCTACAGTGACAGCCACTATGCTCTTCCCAGCAGTATTAAAAAAATAACAAAAACAGCTGGTTCTGAAGTCTCTCTCTGCATTGCGTGTTTGTGTAACCATATGAGAGCGTGTGTATTTGTGTTTATGCATCACGCCGGAGGTACTGGTGTCATGGTTAATGCAGCAGTACAAACCTGCTGTTCTACCTCCGCAGATATGGGGCTTATTAAAGGAAG
Organism: Clarias gariepinus; assembly: GCF_024256425.1. Classification (NCBI taxonomy): domain Eukaryota; kingdom Metazoa; phylum Chordata; class Actinopteri; order Siluriformes; family Clariidae; genus Clarias; species Clarias gariepinus. Next base: position 25,555,551 of record NC_071100.1, on the reverse strand, counting down.
CAAACGAGCGAGAGCAAGCGAGGTCCGTACGAGTGTGAGCTCATGCTTAATCAGTGAAGTTTTGCAGATGTGCATATGTGTTTGTGAATGCCTGGTTAACCACTTGATCTCGTTTACAACAAACAATGTGCTGGAGAGTTTGGGCAGTTCCTTTTTGGAAAACAAGACCTATAATCTTTATGTGTGTGTGTATGTGTGTGTGTGTGTATATACACCCATAGTGGAAAAGGATGTGTACTGCATGCATGCGCGTATGTGAAAGGGACAGACTTCAGGCTTCCATCTGCCATTGTACAATAAAGTGGAGAGAGTGGATATGTGTGTGTGCCTACCTCCAGGTACATCCACTGTCTCTGGACAGTAAGTATCATCTCTATGACCTCCAGTATGAGAGACAGGCAGCGCTCCCAGCGGTCCACCTCTTTCTCAAAAGCCCTGACAAAGCGCGAGGCTTTCATTGTAGACAGAGTCACCTGGTTATCCTCCAGGGCCTGGAATACCTCCTCTGTACCTCTAAAGGAAGCACACACACACACACACACACACACACACAAACAGTTATGCGAAAGGACTTTCCATTGGCATAATTACTGTAGCTAATGTTATGCCTAAAACTAAATCTAACCCAAACCTTAACCTTTATAATCAGTATCTTTAGTGTTTGTTTGTTTGTTTTTCAAAAAAGATCTATAAAATACTGCACTGTTGTGAGAAATGAGTGACTGTAAGAACTGTATTCTCTTTGAACCCTCACAAATTGTTAAAGGGTGTGTATTTACACACACACACGCACACACACACACACACGCACACACACACACACACAGACACACAGAAAGGCAGATGCTGTTACTAAGCATTACCTCCAGGTACTCAAACTATAAAAAATGACAACATCAATGACCAAGAAAAGAAAAAAAAAGGTTCAAGTTTTTTTTTTTTTTTTTTAAAAGTGCCCATTGCTGACAGAAACCTTCACGCTGACAATTACATCTTTTTCTCTGCACTGTTCCAATCCCACAAACCTCCATTCCTATTTGAACCCGCCATTTTCTCTCTGCTGAAGCAGGCGAGCAGCGGGAAAGATGCAGCAAACAAAAGAAAGGACAAAGTGAACAGCATTGGCCCTCGACCCCCTCCTAAGTGTACCGCGTTACCATGGCAGCAGCCTCACGCCGCTGCAACCGTCTCCATGCCAACAGTAGACCCAGGTTTAGTGCAAAGATGAGACGGTCCTCATGTACGACACAGACATACAAAAGCACACATCAGATACGTCATTCGTTTACATTCAGGTACGTGAATCATCGTTAAGTGATCTGATTACGTTGCGCTATTCCATACTGACAAATGTCCAAAGAAGAGCTCCAAAGAAGCCGCAGGTGTATGTACGTGTGTGTGTCTGTGTGTGAGTATGTAAAAAAAGAGAATATATCACTTTCATAATTCTCTCTTCTCCCCTGTGCTCCTTTCAACGCACATGTTCTTCCACTTTATCTACTGAAGCCCCTGTGTGAAATGGTTGGCTTGATGTCCAGTACACACACACACACACACACACACACACACCAGGGACAATTACAGTCTGGGTTGTAAAAAACAGAAGAAGAGACTGAGGCCACTTTGACAGTGAGTAAATTACTTAATACCAATTTCCTTTACATTTTCTTCATATTCACACCTACAAAACAATACAAGACACACAAACAGCACAAACACACACACACACACACACACACTTTGCCCCAGTGTGCCCAGGAGATGGGAAGGTAAGGGAAGCAAGATGAAGGCAGAATAGGTTGTCATGGTAGTCAGGGTGAACCAATCATCTTCAGGCATCACAGGAACAAAAAGCAGAGGGATGAGGGGGCTAAGAGGGGGAAAAATAAGGCAGAGAAGATGCACTGCCTGGCCAAAAAAAAAAGTCACCGGTTGGATTTCAATAAGCTAATACTAAACTCTCTTTGATTAGATAATTAATACACTGATTATTATGTTTCAGCTGGCAATAACTCCTTTCATCCTTAATGATGCAGAGAGTAGTTTCAATGTCAGAAGATGTTTCCAATGGTCATGTAATTTCGTTTAAGGAAGAACAAGGAAAACAAAAAAAAAACAAGGAGATTGTTGAAATGACTATTGTGGTGTTAAGAATTGTCCAAAACATAATTAAAACCTGAACTGTCAACCTCACAGAAGACATTAAGTCAGAAAAAAAAAAACCCATAAATGACTGTGATTGGAGATCACATGAACACTTGGTGAAGTTGCATCATATAAAAACACAAACACACAGACACAATGCAACAAGAAAGGACACCACTTGTTAAGTAAAAAAAATACAGAAAAAGCCTTTAGTTTGCTTGGAGCAATGGAAAAAGATCATGTGGTCTGATGAGTTCAGATTAAGCCTATTCCAATGTGATGGGAGCATCAGGGTAAGAAGGGAAGAGCATGTGTTGATGCACCCATCATGCACAGTGGATAATGTACAAGTCTCTGAAGGCAGTGTTATGATCTGCGGTTGCTTTAACCACGTTATGTGGCAATAAAATGAAGTCAGCTGATGACCTGAATGTACTAAATGACCGAGCTGGACACATCAATAGAGTTTTTCTTACCTGATGGCGCAGGCATGTTGCAGGACTCAAATAATGAAAGAGTGCATCTGGGAACACGAAGAAGCCACTCTTTCGGCCAAAACAAATGGACAGAAATAGACAGACAATCGTTGTCCAAACGATGGCACGGAGAATGTGCTTCAAACGACGACTCAAGACATATCTGTTTCTTTAGTACTTGGGTAGTAAACGAGAAACCCAGTGTAAGGATCTATCCAATGATGGAAATTTAAACACTTTTGTAAGTCGCTCTGGATAAGAGTGTCTGCCAAATACCTAAACGTAAACTAAATGTAAATGTGCTGTAATCAAAGCTGTGAAACAAATATTTGTGAAAATATTTGGGAACTTAATCATTCTTTCTTACTCAGTAACCATTTTATCCTGGATGGGACATCAGTGCATCACAACGCATTGTGCACATATTGAGGTCAGAGGTAACTCAGTGGTTAAGGCATTGGACTACGGTTCGAAAGGTCCCAGGTTAAAACCTAATGACCACCAAGTTGCCACTGTTGGGTCCTTGATCAAGGCCCTTAAACTGCAACTGCTCAGATGAACTGTATAATGAGATAAAATGTAAGTCACTCTGATTAAAGGCGTCTGCCAAATGCCATAATGTAAATGTAATTTACATCTACGTTCACACCAGACCACTGCACCACAACAATTCACATCACCAGCACAGTCCTTGTGTCCTAAAATAAACTCAGGGAATAAACTTTGCCTGATGACGAACTGAACCCATGAAACCTTGGAGATAAGTAACCTTGGAGCATAAGTAACCGCTAATTAGTCCAATGTTGGAAAACTGGATACAACTACATAAGAAGCATTTTAAAAGGCCTTCTTTCATGTCAGTCTAATCCCATGACCTTTAGAGTGTAGAGTTGTAGGTTTTTATTTTACGTAGTCCTTATACTTCCACAACGAACAAATTAAGAGTAAAATGTTTTCGCTGTTTTCTCTTTATGGGGAAGTTGTGGTCTGGTGCAATCACACATTTGGGTTAGATGGATAGAATCTACTGTAGGTTGCTAGAATATATACATTTGTATTTGTAATTACTTAAAAAGGTCAAATACATTTTCTTCCCATAACAGTAAAAGGATTTAAAATTAACAAATTGCAAAACAGCGTGTTTACTTTAATCTGTATGAATAGGGAAAGTTTTACTTCGGCATTTGTTCAGAAATGATGTTAAAAAAACCTCCACCTGACTAATAGCACAGGAAATGCGTTTAACCTTCATTTGCACTGAACTGAAGTAGCTGCATTCATTCTGGTTCCTAAATAGACACACTCAATTACCTCCTACACTCTTGTATGGCGAGCAATGAGGAGAGGCAGTGTGGTATGGATAAGTGCTTCAGACACAAACAGAGACAGAACAAAAAATAAGAGAATGAGAGAAAGAGAGAGAGAGAGAGAGAGAGAGAGAGAGAGAAGGAGACAGGTAAATCAAATTGACACACACACACACACACACACACACACACACACACACACACAGAAACACAGTCACACTCATTACAGTTGTCTCCAGAAGGCCAGCTCTGACTGTGCGTGTGCACACTTATGAGTGTGATAATGCTTATTACTTGAGTGACTGTGTGTGAGTGACTCAACGTCTAAAGCATGTTGGTGAGTGTGTTTTTGCTGATTGGAACTTGTCTTAGAGGAACTGTGTGTGTGTGTGTGTGTGTGTGTGTGTGTGTGTGTATGTGTGTGTGTGTGAGAGAGAGGGAGAGAGAGCGATCAGTGCACAACAGCAGCTCTAGTCATATCCCATACCCCACATACACACGATGTCTGTGTCATTATTAACTCCCTTAGTGCCCACACACACACACACACACACACACACACACACACACACACACACACACATACACACATACATACTTGTAGACACTTGCGGACACACACATAAACATTGCGATTCTAGTAAATTAAAGAAAAAAATTAAAATAAAGGCCGTATATTTTAAACCACCTCCGTGTGTGAAAGGGCAAGACGCAACAGGTTGTGCAAGGTGTGTGTGGAGAGACAGGATTGTAATACTGTACCTAATAGCATAATTTGATCTTATCTCCTGTCACTTTGGAGTGACACACACATATTGCCCATATGCGTGTCCTTCCAAAGCCAGACGTTTTCAGTTTCTAGCTATTTTGTGCAGTGGGAGCTACTGTAAGTGTATAAGACTCTGAGCTTGTGATCACAAAAACGTTACCCCCTAAAGACCCCTACACTGCTAGAAGGAAAAATAAACATTAATGTAGCAGTTGTTCTTTCCATTAAGACTACAATTCATAACCTGGTTGAATAGACGTGATTTGTGTGTGTATTTTGGAAGGCAGAGTTCGCAGCTGGAAAATCAAGATCTTTTCCATTTCCCTTACCAAAGGATGGTAAGTTTATCTGCAGGGCAGTGACGTTAATAAAGCCCTTTACCTCTCTCTCTCTCTCTCTCTCTCTCTCTCACTCTCTCTCTCTCACCAGCAAGCTTGGGTCGGGATGCTAACTAAATTATGCCACAAAGTCTAATTCTAATCTGCAGCAGATGGCCGGACCAGAAGCAACAGCAAAATAGCAACATGAAGTCAGCTTTCAAACACACACAGGACTCACAGGACACAAACACACATGCACGCACACACACCGGCACTAGGTGGCAGTGTTTTGCCTTGCAATAGCACTGGTCTGGACTCACTGAGGACATAATAAAGACACAAATCAATGTCGATAATTCAGAGAGAGCTGCTCAACCTGGGTTGAGTTATAATTCGAGGTCTCACGTCGGATTTGAAGAATAAACACAGTAAGCACAAATTCATGTGAGGAGACAAGCACGTGCACGGGCACACACACACACACACACATACACGAAGAAGACGAATGTCTCTCAATGATGGTCATCAGAGGGGTAGGTCGGAAGTGTGTTTTTTAGTGTGTGTCTGTGTGTGCAGTTTTCCTAGTAGAAGTAATGACACTATCACATTATTGAGCTGTACTGTTGATTTTTTCTGTTAAATGTCAAAGACTTTAAAGTATAAATATATAAAATGCGTATAGGTATGTAATTTTTCTTATTTTTTAGTTGATGAAATATGTTTTTGTTCTATTTAGGAATTGAGATTAGTAATCTGCTCGATAATAAAAAAATAAATAACGGTACCCCTACACACCAAGCTTCTCATTTGTCACCATGTAAATGTAACCCCATGCAACTTCAGCAAGCACCAAATCATTTTTATTGTGGCTGCACACCTACATATCTATTTTAACAGGCACTGGTTTGTTCATTCAGCTGAACTTAGGCTATAATGGTTGCCATCCATGTTTTCTAGGTAGGTGTGCTACTCTGAACACCACTGACTACCATAAAATCTGAACTAATGCAGTAAAAGCGAAAACGTGTTAACATTTAAACCATTACAGGGGAATTATAGGGTTTGAGATTAGGCATCGATTTGCTCTGTGCTTTTTGGAATATTTTTGTTAAATGGTTTAGAACTAATCAAAACAGACTTTTGTGAGTTTTACCAAGCAATTACAGCAATGTTGCGTGTGTGTGTGTGCGCGTGTGTGTGTGTGCGTGTGTGTGTGTGTGTTCCTTGCGAAAGATTCCATATGTATCATATGTCATTATGAGTAATGTGTGATCATGTGTGAAAAAAATGAAGATGCGTTTTGCCATGTTATGCCCTCAAATTGCTTATGAATTATGTATTTAAATCACAGAAAAAATAAATGAACCTTGTGTAAGAAGCACATATACAGTAAGTGTAATTAAACCATGTGTATGTTCAATCATATGTTCATGCAAATTAATCATGCTTATATTTCACATGTGCAAGTGAATGAATCATGTGCACAAATCACATGTAAAAGTAAATAAATCTTGTTTGGACATCACCAGTAAAAGTAAATGTATTGTGCAGAAAAAAGAAATGCGTCTGACAATGATAATTCATGTAATACTACTTACAGTTTTAGACATAATCTTGAAATACTGGGAATTTTGTACATTTTAGTGCATTTATGTTATATTTCATGAAGCTGTTCCATCTGGGACTTAAATTGAAGTATATATATAAACAGTTAATTACACTTTACACATTACACTAACTATAGTTTGCCAACACGGATGAAAGTAGGCTGGTACCATCTGCAGTACCGGAAAGAGGAGAGAGAAACCCTAGTAGTTCAAATCACTTTTCAAGTCATGGAAACATTTTCAGCAAGAAAACACATCTAATAACATTACTTCATCTTATAAAAAAACACTACTAAATTGCCTCTAAACAGTCCTATGTAATCTTGTTCTGTTGACAGCCAACGTAAGATACAAAGCTAACTACAGTAGCTTCTAACAAAAGGCTGAATTATAAATTCCTCTCTAACCCTTGATCAAGGACCCTACCTAATGTGTGGAACAAGGGATTCAAACCTGCACCCAACAAAGCACACTACTGTAGCTTTCCATTTAATGTTTTTTGAGAATTTACCCCAGAACCCCAGAAGTTAATGAAGCTAATATTCTAAAGCAGAATAAGCGAAAATATAAAGTAAATCTAATAGGTTTTTCAGGACTGTCCTTCACCACTTTAGTTTATTCTCCTCACCTTTTTCCCTACATAGTAACAGTAAAAATTTAGAACTACTTTCACCCCTGTTACTAACTGTCGGTTGCCAGCTCAACACTATTTCTGCCAGTTGTGGAAGGATATGCACTGGTGTTCCAAAATAACCGGCTAAGTAAACAAACAAATCATAATCTCTTAATGATAAATGGTGTTTGTGGGACAGTTGTATGAAAGCAATATCAAACTCAAGGTTGTGCCGTTGTACCGAATATAAGCACGGCTGTGATATCTTTGGCGCTCGGGTTGCCCCCTTGTGCCTCCATCTCTGTCACTGCAATATATTCCTGTGCAAGGACGTATTGAAAATTTTCTTTTTAAATACAACTTTTATAAAAGTCTGACAGATTTATGCTCTGTTCTGGGTGCGTCTTTCACATTCCGCTATAACACACACATACACATAATCACATCTACGCACATAATGTTCAATATCATCTATAATATAATCACTGCACTCTCAGAACATTGCTATCCGTTACTGTGAGGCACAGTAATGTGAAATTGATTCTGTCTCTGGGAGCACATACCTGAATACTAAAGAGTATGCTTTAGACAGAGAGAAAGTAAATGTGAAGGAGAAGAAAGGCTAACACTGAGGGAATCTCTTTTTTTTCCTACACGAGATCCGTGTGTTAACAAGCTGAGAGATTCATGGGGAAAAAGGGAGAGAGAGCGAATGAACGGCCTCTCACTGCACTGCCACTATAAATAGAAGAGGAGATTGGCGTGTCACAGGGACCACTTTAAGCTTCTACTGTTCACTCTCTCTTTTTAGGCCTTCCCTTTTCTTTCTCCATCTCCTTACCTGTCAGTGTGACAGCAACTCATTTCTATCTCAGGTGAATGTGGGTGGGTTCTGTGACTGCAGGAGGATGACAGCTCAAAAAACAGAAACGCAGCCTTTTGGGCTTTACGATCAGCACGCCCCACACATTTCATTAATCCAAACACACAGACCTATACACCAGATAAGAAATGCTCCGTACAGATCCACATCAGCACACTGTACAATTCACACAAGTGCACACAAAAGGCTGGGTAAACATATTTACACATATTCTCTTCCTTTGCACTGACAAGATCACAGTAATTAAAAAAAAAAATCACAAACAATCCTGCAATCAACCTCATTCCTAATTCAGCAAGTGCACATGTTCAAAGCTTCAAGCTGAATGTGGATGTGCTCAGGGTGTATTTTTTCTTTTTTTTACTTAAAAATGACTCCATTAGATTAGAGTGCGTACTTGGCTGCAGCATATTTTCAGTATTTCATGTTTCCTCTCAGGCTTGTTTGAATAATTGAGTATAGATTTTGCTGTGTGAAACTCCCTGATGGTCCCAATCAAACAACAAAATGCTAATATTATCATTTAAATTGATCCAAATAGAGATTTTCTTTCTGAAGGACTGACAAGTACTTAATAAAATCATCTTTTTTTGTTTTGTTTTACTGTGGACATGTGCACTGGTTGTTACGTTGATTTTGTGTATGGTGATGCAATCTTTAACTTTTACACAGTTGGGTGACACAATTTTTATTATTTTATCTCTGCATGTGACCACAGAGGATTTCAAATGGAGCAAACAGGATGGAACTGTCTGATGTGTAGACTTTTAGCTTAAATTTAAGTTTTATAATTTTTTTACAAAGTCATTCATTATCACAGGCTCGAAAGTAATCGAGCCACTAACTGAAAAGCACTTTCAAGGCCTGTTCCTTCATTATTTTATGGCATAAATCAATTGCTGATTTTAAATAGACTGTGGCAACTTATGAAATGTGTGTTAGTGTCCAAATTTGTGACCAAATATTTATTGACCCAACTGTGTGTGTGTTCAGGTTTTCCAACGTGAGTCCGGAGCATTCTACGGGTTTGTAAGAAATAGCTTAGTGTCTACATTTAACTTATATATTTGAGACATAGATCTTAATAAAATGTGCATTAAACTCTTTACAAACTGTATTATACTTATGCATTATAGCTACAAACCTAATTGACTGGTTACAACTAAATGAGATTAAAACCATGCCAATCAAAATGTTTTTTTTTTTATTTGATTATCATCTTAGTTTAAGTTTATACTGTACCAAGCATAAATCAAGTCAAAACAAACTTTCAATTTGATGCTATTACATCTGGGAAGATACTGTTCACATTATTCACTACCTGACCACTAAAGTCCTTGTTTGGATTGAAATTAGCAAATGCTTAAAAGCCTTTAATAAGAAAATTACTGCAGTGATTAATCTGCAACAATTCTTTAAACCGATGCAGTAGGTAGCTTCTTATTTCTTAAACAACCAGGTGAGAAAATATATCCCATCGTTTTGCAAAAGATGATACTGTGTTTCAGGAGGTGCAAATTATTGGCCTGCATCAAGCAAAAAAAAAGAGCAGAGAATTCTAAAATTCCTGTAACTGCGTTATGGTGCTAAACTGTCAATGCTGCAGAGGAAATGTGGTCAGAAAATAAATCATGAATGACTGTGGTTGGAGATTACTTAAACACTTGGTAAAATTGCATGGTAAAAATGCAAACGTAATCACAGCTGTATGTTTAACAGTGAAAGTAAGAGCATTTCCATATGCACAATGTGATGAGAATTTACAGATTTGGGACTAAACAGCTGTGTGGACATAAGAAAATGACTTTTTAGTGAGAATAATCAAATAGAAGGTTTCATTTATGGCAGACGCCTATATCCAGGGCAACTTACATTTTTATCTCATTATACATCAGAGCGTTAAAGGATGTGGTGGTGCTTGGGTTTGAACCTGGAACCTTCCAAATTGTAGTTTAACACCCTAACCACTAAGCTACCTTAGCTCCTCATTACTATGTGACACAAATTGATTGCTAATTTGTCAGGGAGCAAAAAGATTGGACTTTGGAGAAATTGGAAAAGGTCATATGATCTGATGAGTCCAGACTGACCCTATTTTAGAGTGATGGGCATGTCATGAGCATGTTATTACATCACCCCCTCCCTATAGCCTGGGTATATTCCAAAACTAATATAGTGAATGAGTTGTTCTGGGATCATGAAAAAACATTTTCACACATGAACTGGCCACCACAGAATTCTGACCTTAATACTATTGAAAGTCTTTGAGATGTGCTGGAGAAAACTTTACAGGGTGGTTCGATTCGCTGTCATAAATACAAGATCCTAGTTAGAAATTAATGCAACTCTCAACATAAATATGACATTGCATAAGGTTGTCCAAACAATACCATTGCAAATGTGCTTTGTAATAAAGTTGAATAAAGTTCAATGAAATACCGGAGTGTGCAACTTTTGTTTATTTTTTTAACAGCCATTGTAAAAAAAAATAAATAATAAAATCAAGGTCTAAGACCAAGATAAGGGGACATCCAATTCTTAAAACCTTACTTTTATTCTTTGAGTTGCACAATTGATTTAAACTGCTGGTGCTGGTACATACATCACTCAAAAAAACCCTGTTTTTCGTCCATACAATATTTGTAGCTGGTTGCTGCCAGGGGAAAAAAAATCAAACCTTTCAGATAAAAATGTGGATATTCATTGTCCCCTTTTGTGTAATATGCACAAAAGAGTAGTGCATGTGTTTGAATTCCCTCACCATATACATACTGAAGGGGGCTTTTTTACATTCCCAAATTTGATCCTGAATTGATGGGATCATACAGTAGAACTGTAGAAAATTTTAGCATGATCGTAAGTTTATCATGACATAAAGTGGCTAGTTCTGGCTCTAAAGCCAGTAAATGTATGCTCTAATATATACCTAATCCATTGCTAAATCCAGCTCTGCAGACTAAACCACTAAATAGTATGAAACTACACTACTGGTTCACCAGGATACTGACCATCAGTATCATCATACTGAAACATTGTTGGAAGTACTTAAGTACTTAAGGAAAAGGTAGGTCTTTAGGCACTGTTTGAAGACTGACTCAGCTGTTCAAAAACCTAGAGAAAGTTAATTTTACAACCTAGGAGCGATAACAAAAAGAGACTTGATGCATGCCTCCCTTGTACCCTGGGCGTTGTTGAACAACACAAGAGGACCAGAGGGAGAGTGATGCAGTGCGGGTGTGATAAGTGCTTTAAAGTAAGTGGGTGCTGGCCCTTTTTTTGGCTTTGTAGGCAAGCATCAATGTTTTAAATCTGATGTGGGCAGCTAAAGGAAGCCAGTAGAGGGAGTGTAATAATGGGGTGGTGTGGAAGAATTTAAGGAGATTGGAAACAAGTGGTGCAGCTGCATTTTGGATCTGTTGCAGAGGACGAATGGCTCACAGAGGCAGACCCAAAGGGAGCAAGTTCCAGTAGTCCAGACTTGAAATAACAAGGGAATGAACAAGCAACTGAATGGCCTTTCTGGACAGAAATAAACAAATGTTTTTGATGTTTCACAAGCTAGAAAACACTCACTTACTCATCTTCTATACCTCATTTCCTTTTCAGGGTCGCAGAATGCCCAGGACGGGGTGCCATTCCATTGCAGGGCACAAGCGCACACACTCAATCACACAGTACATCCAACTTGGAAATGCCAATTAGCCTAATTGGCATGTCTTCGGACTATGGGAGAAAACCACAGTACCAAGGATAAACCCACCAAGAAGGGACTCGATCCCTCAACCATGGAGGTACGAGGCCACAAACTCTTACACATTTTTTTTGTGCAACCAAGCTACAAAACAATGATGCAAAGTTAAACTACTGATAATGTCAGCTTTATTTTTGTTAGTGAGATAGTGAAGTCGTGTTATTATGCGCATCCGTACATTAAATAATTATATCAAGTAGGTTGTAACTTAAAAAGGTCAGTTTTGAGCATGAAAAAAAAACCTTAATAACTTAAAACCATAAGAACAGAAATTTCCAAATCTCATATATGCTTAAAAATACAAAGCAAGCAGGTTTCTTGGATGGACAGAAACAGGTCTCCTAATGGTTCCTGGAATCAGGACCATTTGCATTAAGTTATTATGCTACCCCATTTTTTTAGCTGGAGAAAACTTCCATAAGACCTCAGGTCTGTCTCAGATATAGCCGTTTTTAAGTCAAGGTTAATATCCTTTCTGTACTCTGGAGCCTTTAAATGAGCACGTATGGCTAGCACTGCAAAAGTACTTTATCTTGTATTTTACTGCCTATTTTACTTTGTGCTGGACCTTTTTCTTTATTTTTTCATTCTGTCTATTTTTATGGTGATTGCATTTTACCTATCTTTTAGCCTTATCATCATAAAGCTCTTTGAGTTGCCTTGGTGTATGATGTGTGCTACAAATAAGTTTGCTTTGCTTGTCTTATGAACTAACATACATAATGGGTTGGGTTCTCTGGCTGAAAAAAGGTAATGAATAATAAATATAAATATATAAATATGTGTAAATATACACACATTTAAACTAATACACACACACACACACACACACACACACACACACGTGTATATATATACAGTAACATCTCAACTGAGTGCAAAAACGTCCAAACACCTGCTTTGTGCACCATGTAGTTTTGCCGGTTTACAACTATTAAATTATTTTTCTTTTCCTCTTCCAATTTGCATCCTCTCCTTTCTTTCTCTTTCTCTCCTTTTTTTTTTTTACCTAAGGGGGCTGCTAGGTATATCACCCGGCCTAATATCAAAACGCCACATGAAATACTGTGCTCTTGCATGTAGCTGTACTCCCCTGCAGCGCACTATTCCATCATATTGAGAAATAGTGTTTTTAAGCTGCTGGCCTGCTTTGGTGCTAATATATTCACATTAAGGCACCATAATGCTGCATCTGATGAAGCCAGTAATGGGCCCTCTGTGGACGTCCACCTCTCCTCTTTGCACAAAACCGCCAATTACCCTTCGACTGGGAACACATGAAAGTTATGGTTCAATTAGGCTGTGGTAAAAATAATTCAATACATCAATTAAGCAAAGTCAATCAGGACAACTCTCCAATTAAGAGGTGGAAGAGCTGCTGAAGGGCTATGGCTTTAACTACTGGGTACACAAGATAAACTGTGGCTGTGCCCTGGTTTTTGTGTGCGTGTGTGTGTGTGTGTGTGTGCTGGATGTGTAAACATGTAGTTCTCTAACTGTGTTTCTGATTGTTAGAGTTTTAAAGAGAATAACTCAACAGATCGAATCGTGTAGGCCATGGTGCTGAGAAGCAATTGTTGGATGGATGCAAGAGTATTCTTTGGAAGGCCAGGCATTCATAAACCTTGATTGATTTGGATGATTGAAATGCTCACTCAGAGTGTGTGCATGTGTGTACGATGTGAGGGGTATTTTTATTTGCTGTGATTTTTTGTTTTTTTCAGCAATAGGTCAGACGAAGTCGCTCTGGAGGATTGTAGCGTCTGGAGCTATTTCTGATGAAGCACCACAAAACACAGATTGTGACATTTGATATTTATGTCAGAGACTGTTTAATTTTTCCACGTTATAAATACACTGCCAGTCAAAAGTCTGGACACACCTGCTCATAACTCAGCTTTTTTTCTTTTCTTTTCTTTAATCCGAACTATTTCTACTATTTAAGAACGGATACATGTTGATGTCAACAATGTCAATGGTAATGAATCATCTGCCCACATGTCTAGGTCTTATTATTAAATTACAAATACACTTTAAACAGGAAGGAGGCTACTGAAGAAAAATCTATTTCAGACACTTGCTCTTGCTGTGACCTTGACCTTGTTCAGATCATTTCTCAATGTGCTGGTCCAGAAATTTCTGTTTAAATGTACAAACATTCAATCACTCGTTCTTGAGATCGAGCACTAATGAGAATCGCAGACAGACTGATGGACTTGTTGGGTTAAGCATAAAATTAATGACATGAACACTATGCAACGCGAAGAGAAAAAGTAGACAAGCAAATCACGTTTTAAATTATTACCAGTTTTCCTGATGAAGCTTTGTACGTTCTGCCATTTTTAAACAATAAATTGTTTGGGGAAACAATTTAATGTGAAGTAATACAGTGTGCTTTAAGGAAGAACTACTTATTAAAATACGTGTTTGTTCATTCACTTAAACTTAAGCCTTTATAATAGCTTCGAAGCAAATGAAAACTACTAATTGTGCTTTGCATGTCCTAACTTTTGACTGCTACATTTTTTCCAGCCAAACAAGAAGTCAGAACTCAAATATGGCTTCTGTCTATTTATGACTTTGGCAGCTGTGTCTCATAATCACTTCATTACCACTGTCATTAGTGACTCATGACATTCACAGCCAGTACAAGCTCATATTAGTTGATCTACTGTCAGGCTTCCTTAAATTTAAACTGAGGAAATAGATGCTGATAACACGAGGAACAAAAATTTTTCTTAATTGCAGTTTATGGCATGAACGTCCCTAAATCCTGCCCCTAAGGAGAGATACAGTCCCTCTCGCTGGGAATGACTGGGAGCTCAGAGAGCTTTAATCATCTCATTAACTCTTTTAGCTGTCTTCTATTGAGCACCTGAGTTTCTGAGACCTCTTGACCTTCAGACTGTGAATTCTTTTACCTTCCCTTTCTCACCTTAGTCTCTGGTGACCTTTATCTTTGTAGGGAGTGATGTCCAGAGAGATCTCCTCCCAGGTCTTAGTGATTCCCTCCAGTGACTGTGAAGAAAAGCACAAAAGGCAAGAATTTAAGAGACCTATTATTGCTTCTAACACAAGAAGGCACCTCCCACTGTCTTTCTAAATCCAGGCAAAGGTCAGAGCTGAGTAGGCAGCCGTCAGACTGAAGAAGGGCTCGGGAACTTTATGAGAGGAGGAGACCATTGATCTGACTAACAACAGAGTCCTGTCTTCATCAGAGAGAAGATCATTCTCGAAACACCAGCCACATGGTGGAATGCACTGTTGTCACTTCCCATTTATTCTCTCGCCACCGTTTTGTGTGTGTTTTTTTTTTTTTTTTGCTCTCATTTTCTCTCTCTATTGAACATGACTTCTAAGTGAACTGTGGTGTGCTTTGGGGGTTCCAGGCTCTTCAAACAAGTCCGTCCTCCCACTGCTACTCACTGTGTTTTCATAACCTCTGTGAGCACAGAGCAGCACGTCTGGGAATCCCAAGTCAGAGAAAGAGTGAGAGGGTGGAGGAGAGGGAGAGAGAGAAACTCCCACAGTCTTCTGGCTGACAGACAGTCAGAAGAAGAGTCTCTTGGTTCTCCTCTGCAGGGCCAGTGAGGGCTGATGTGCAAGGAAATTAAGTGCAGGGCTCATTTCCCCCATGGCCACCACACAGGATTTAGAGCTGCATTCCCAGGAGAGACGTCTCAGCCAGTAACTACGCAGCAGTCATCGCACTCAAGCCTTCTGGGCAATCACTTATCAGTTTTTGAACTGTAAATTCTTATAATGGTGTTGACCCTCATATTTTACAGTACTGACAGTCCCCCATCTTTCTTCTAATCTTCAACTCTTCACATAACTGAACCACTGAAGTCATAGGTCCAGTTTTTAGTAGGTTATGAACTGAAGGTCACTCAGAGGATACTCTCTGACACTCCTGACCTCCCTGTCTCTTTATTGTTTAAAGAGCTTCAGGAATTTGGTGGCAGAAGCGCAAGAGCTATAAAGAACTATGGAAGGCTAATAGTTATGTGAGTAAACAGAATGTTTGAAAGATGTCAAAAAATTTACTAATTAAGCAGACATACCTCAAGTGATAAAGAGAGGGAAAAGCAGGAAAAAGGAGGAGTGTGAAGAGTCATGAAGTGTGGAAACATACACTGCTCGGCCAAAAAAGTCACCATATGGTCTTAACTAACCAAATAGCTAAGTAGTTTCATTAAATAATTACTCGTTTCGCAGATGAACAAGTTTTTTTTTTTTTTTAACCCTAAATGATGCAATGATTAGCATCTCATTTCTTAAACAACCATGTCAGAAGATATCCTGTGGTCATGGCAAAGATGTTACTTAAGCATAGAAAACAACTAAGGAGATTGCTGAAAATTGGGTTAAGTTAACTGTAGAATGAATTGATAAAACCTGAAGGAATAGTGGTGAACCATTTTTTTGACAATCATAATGGGATATCTGAAACATTTGGTGAAATCAAATCGTTAAAAAAAAACAACAACAGTAGAGCTCACACCTGTGTTTAATTGTGAAAGTAAATGCATTTCCATGCACACAGTGCAAAGAGAACTCAAGGGATTGGGACTTAACAGTTGTGTAGCCTTAAGAAAACCACTTATCAGTGCGGCCAGGTCCGCAAGTAGGTAAAAAACCAGGTACATCCCCCTATGTGCTGATGATGTCATTGTCTGTGCACCAGTCTCCTTGATTTGGCGTCAGCTTTGTTTATGAGGATATTTTGTGCAATGGTGAACTTACGTACAGTAAACCAGTGACTGTGACTTAACGTTGCGTCCTGGACTTTAACATGCGTGTACATACACACGCAGTTACTCATAAATTACGTTAACAAACAGAGGTGCCTGAATGGACACACCAAACTCATTGTTTCTACATACGAAACACCAAAGACACAGACTCAGCAGACATCGGCAGTTTTGGACGAGCCCCGGTCGGACATCTACATAACGCATGTAGATTAAGGAGGCTCCTGACAGCACTTAACAGGGTGTTTTGCGTTTTAATGTAAACAAAGATATTTTAAAAACGTAGGTTGTGTGAACAGAAGTATAAAAAAAACAAAGTAGAAAAATCTTAGTTTTTAAAAATACCCAGCTACGTGTGGACATGGCCTGAGGCTAATAAAAAAAAAGTCTACAATTTGCTAGAGTGCATAAAAAATATATTTGTGGAGCATTGAAAAAAGGTCATGTGGTCTGATGAGTCCAGATTTACCCTGTTCGAGAGTGATGGGTACATGAGGGTAAGAAGATCGTCTGATGAAGTGGTGCACCCATGATATAAGCCTGTGGGAGCAGGGTTCTGATCTGGGGTTGCTTCTGTTGGTCAGGTCTAGTTTCAGCAACATTATGTGCCCAAAAATGGGTCCAGCTTACTATCTAAATGTACTGAATAATTAGATTTTTCATCAATAGACTTTTTCATCCCTGATGGCACCGGTATATTGTAGATGATGATGCAAGGTTCCCTTTAGGGTCAAATTAATTATGAAAGAGTGGTTCAGGGAGTATGAGACATCAGTTCCACACATTCATTGGCCACCACAGAGACCAGACCTTAACCCTACTGAGAATCTTTGGAACATGCTGGAGACTTTACGAAAAACTTCACGCAGCAGTCCACCTCTCGCATTATCAATACAAGATCTTGGAGAAAAATAACTGTGATTCTGGATGGAAATACACTATGTTGTGACATTGCATAAGCTTTTCGAAACAATCCCAAAATCAAAGCAAAAGGTGGTTTAATGAAATGTTAGATTTTTTAAGGGTTTTTTTGGCTATGCAGACAGAAGATTCTTTGAAATGATGCTCGAGGTCAGGTCTACTCATTTACCTGTTCTATGGAAAGCTCTTTGCTGGCAGCTCCAGAGATCTCGCAAATTCGCTCAGCATGCTCATCTAGGCCTAATGCCACAATCTCTTCCAGCGTGAACTCTGAACTGTCCTGGTCAAAGGAGCGCTGTACTTCATGCTTAATCTGATCCCAGTGCCTAAAACATACACACATTGGTATTAATATTATGTAATAAATCATTGGAATGGATTGGGCATGTCCATAGTAAAATATAAATACTAAAATTGTGAACACTGTCATTAATATTTATTGATTTGCAAAAAAATTGTGAATACAAGGTCATCTTTGTCTAAAACCAAAGTGCTTCTCTAATTTCCAAAAATTCTGACTTAATTTTTGGGATGTTGGTTTGAAAATGAAATAGTAAAATCAAACAGCAGTTTTGACTGGTTGTATTATCCGCATTAGTTCAACCAGAAAGTCATGTTTTGGACTGCAAATACACTTAAGAAATATGAGATTTTTGATAAATGTATAACTATCACATGAATTAATTTTCAATGCCACAAAAAAGGTTGATATTTTTACCATATTAATTCTACTTAAATTAGACTAACTGCCATTCCACGAAATAAAAAATAAACATTTTCATAACCTGTCCATTCTGAGCTATACCCCTCAAAAGCATTTTCCACTTTAAGCCATCTGCCACTGTACTTCTAGTTTAGCATGCAAAAAATATAAAGTGCTATATGTCATACTGCTAATTAATTAAAATGGAAGCCGTATTATTAAATTAGGAAAAAGTCTACTAACCTACCTGATGTGTATTTAAACACTTGCCATCTTCCTTATTTATATATAATCATGTTAGTCTGCCATTGTATTTGCTTATTTTTAAAAATGTCTCTTGCTTTTATGTTACATCATATTGAAGACAAGGCAAAGAAAAAAAGATCTCATTCTTCAGTCCACATGTTCTCTACCAACCTTTTTCTGGCTTTTTCTGGTTGAGTGTTTGAGTTTAAAAGTGGTGGTCTGAACGGTAATTTTAACGACGGTGGTCTGGATAGTAATTTTAATAGACCAATCAGCTTAAGAAATAGTAGCACTTAAGAAATATCACAAATTCTGAATATGGTTCTTATGCCTACTAGATTTTCAGAATAATTTCATATTGAGCCTTAAAAGAAGCCTTTTAAAATGTATTATTATGAATAGTATCTTAAGACATTCATCACGTTTTCTTTTTAAAACACAAACATTTGTCCTTTTTAAATGTGAATTCCATTTGCTTTAATATTACGATTTTATAACAAAAAAAGAACCTGAACAGTGAAATGTGTTTTGACATGACTAAATATCTAGCATGATGACTTTAAGCATAAAAAGACATCAAGAACACTGAATGACTGTCTCACAGTTCCATGACAGACAAAGAGTATGTTATAAATGACAAGTCATAAAAGTTAGGCTTCACCTACAGAAGATATTACAATCACTCAGCACATCTGGCTGTTATCTCCATTAAACAAGTAAATCTAAGACTGCCAGGTTCCCATGTCTTTTTTTGCTCTGATCCACAACAATCACACATTTCCCCTGTGTGCACACTAGGCTAGCGGGGAATATTAGGAAGCATCTTGCAGAGTGTTACATCAGTGGTTATTAGCTGCCTGCTATCACAAGAGATCTGCGCCTGTCTAGGCTGTCTCAGCTGGGACTGTCAAAACAGGCCTGTTTGGGCAGGATGGGGTGTTGTTTTGGGTATGCCATTGCCAATCTAAGAGCCAACAAGAAGTAGGACAGGGTCCGATGAAAGGAAAAAAAAAAAGAAAAAAGGAAAAAATGTGTCCAGGAAAAATTTGTTCGTTTTTTTTTTTTATCTTCACAGGCATGGACCTGAGCGCCTTGGGCTCGGATGGAGAGGAGTACTAATAGCATGAGGTTATTTCGTGTGGCTCTCTGTCCACCCAGGCCTTTACTTTCTAACTGACACCTGATCAGAATCTTTGAGCGTCAAGTCTTTACCCAGAAAGAATAGAAATGATGTATTCCTGCACACACAGCAGGTATCACGGTTAAGTGGAACTTATATGACTGAAAGTGTGATGGCACATTAGTAAGGATAATTGGCTGGTAGGTAGACACTCAAAATGATAACGCTCTCACCTTCCTGTGTACAGGAGTGATTAAATTTCTTTACCAAATTACATGTATACTCAGACAAACAAAACAGACATTAGCAGCAGGGTTTCATTATGTATTCATCTTATGTTAAGCATCAGATCAAGGGCCACGTAATTAGTAAATCATCACATCTACATTTTTGTTTTCTATTTGTTTTTAAGACCAATCCCTAAATGATTAAAAATGACTACTGACTATTAATTCTCCCTACATGGGGTATAATTTATGGCACGCCTGTTGAAAATGGGCAACCTACATGTCATATTGCATTTAAAATAAACACTTAAGGGTACAAGTAATTTTTTTTTTTTTTTTTACTTGTACATAAAAGTTAAGTAAAACCTGACAAAATGTAGGTTTAGAACAGCAGTGTGTTAACTGGCTGAGAAAACCTGTTAAAAAACCTAATGTTGTATTTGCTTATGTTGTATTTAATGTTGATGTGCTTCCTAGTCTATAGGCTACTGTTAGGGTTCTCGCTTGCTACGGGTTTGATTCCCAGCTAATGTGCGGATAAAATGGGAGCGTTGCATCAGGAAGGGTATCGGATGTAAAACCTGTGCCATGTTGTCTTACCTAATGCACCTTGATATTTAATTATGAATTTAATACACAAATAACATTGACTTTTTCAAAGCTAGTTTGTATTTTGTAAAACATTTCCAATTTTGATCCCAAAGATTTAGGAAATATGTGATTCAATTAACTTACCTCAAGTGTTTAAAATCCATAACATTAGATTTTTTTTTTTTGCCCTCTAATAATTAAACATTATGAAAAAGTAGAATAATATTTAAAGTGTGAAATTTGTTCTGGCAGCCCTAGGGGTGCGAGGTTGCCAGTGTTTCATGTGTCAGACTCACCTCTTTCTCATGGCTGGATTTTTCAGGTCTAAGATCAGTGGAATTGTGCTCTTGAATTGTTCGATTCTGTTCTTGGAGAAGTCCACAATGTCCCATTGTTTATCCTACAATGACACAACAAGAGTGAACTCTACTATAGAACAGTACATCAAAACCCCACTCACACAACATCATCATTCTCTTCACAGACACTTTAATCATCACTATCCCACTGCAGGCTAAATCATTAAGAGCTGAGCAATGCGCCATGATCCACTGATCCCCAGTCAGTTGAAAAGTGCACCCAGGGGGCCTCAATCATGCAGGTGTTTCTAATCTGCTTAAAGCTAATGACAGTCTAATGACATCGAAGTTACTGAGAAGTGAAACTAAATTAGCTTTAGAGGATAATTAGCTAAACAAAAGCGCGTATATCAAGAGTTAGACAGAGTGTGGAGTGTGTATTAGGGGAGTGGGCTTAAAAGCACTCTGGCCCAACTGCTGAAGGAAACATTTGTGATGTTGGTGTGTGCGTGTGTGGTAGTTGTGCAGTGGTAAGTAAAGTATATGTATGCCTATATACCTATGCCCTGTATAGCAAGTCTAAATAGAATTGAATAGTTTTGTGAAATAAGAGTTATGTTGTAGATGAATGTATGCCTGCCTTAAGGTCTCTGCTAAGCTTGTGGAGTTTCTTAAACATGGTTTGAGCTGTGACTTCCATGTTATCTGTCTGTAAAGTGGCAAACTGTTCAGACTTCCATTCGTTCCAGTGGGTTTCCCATTGCTGAGCCATCTCCCACACCTGCTGTAGGTCATCTAAATCCTAAACACACACACACACACACACACACACACACACACATATATATATATATATATACAAAACAATATATTCAAACAAAAAATGATGAAACATTTCTACATTTCTTTATTTCTTCATTTCTTCATTTCTTTGCCTTCAAGGACCCAGACGTCCATGTATTTTAATGTAGACTGGAGGAAAAGTTTTTCTTAAATAACTCTTTGACTTTTATATTTGTCAAGTTTTTGGCTCTCATTTTCAGTCCAGTCCCTGTACCTGTACCCCACCAGTTTTAGAGAAATGTCTTTTTTTGTTTGCGGAGCCACACAGCGTCCCATGAATCATTCAAGCATAAAAAAAAAAATCGAACTTAGGGCATGAACCAGTGAAAAACAGGTGCAGGTGATGACAGATGATAAGGGCGGTGATGCCGAATGCTGAGTGATTGGAACAGATGAGAGGGGAAATGAGGTTGCTGCTGACGCTGTTACATAAACAACTAATTGAAAAAAAAAAGCTTATGAAAAAAAATTTAGATTTCCAAACATAACGTTTCCCAACAAATCTGTGTTGTTTCTTAGAAATGTTTGCATGTCAGTAACATTACGTAATAGACCAGTTTTCGGACATGAAGAGAATAATGGTTGTCAGGGATTACTTGCTAGAACACAAACAAGTGCAACAATCAAAGTCTCCAGAAGGTCCTCCAAGATATGTAGAAAAACCATAGTAGCCAATTACCATATACTACTGCACAAAGTGTACAAAAAGGTCCTATTATGCTTTTTAGAAATTTTATCTTTCATGCAGTGTGTCATGTGGCTGTATGTGAACATAAACTATCTGTGACGCTGACAGTGCACGATAAATAAAGTTTTTGTTTATTAAAAAAAGAGTTGGCTCACATTCGCCTAAACGAGTTGTTAGCAAATCTAATTTTTCTTACGTTACCACACTCTTGTTAATGTGACCGAGCATCATGCTTTGTAATATAAAAAAACAATAAAAAACGAGAGCACAGGAAATCCTTTTTAACTGTTTATTCTCCACCATTCACCAAAACTGAACTCGCGAAGTGCGCATGCCTATCTACGGCAAGCCACGAGGAAAAAAATGCATCAAAAATGCACACACGCGAAGTGCGCATGCCCTGAGGGGAAAATGTATGAGTAGTAATGGTGTACCAACGCTGGCGTTACTTGTTTGGACGAGAGAAGGAGAGATTGCTGTGAATAATTTTCTTTCGAAAATTTATCAACCTGATTATCTTTGACTGGACATATTCCCCAGACTTCTCACCCTCCGCCATCTGCCTCCCATACTCAAGTATACTCGGATAACACACATACAATAAACACAGACTTTGGACATTTTCCACGCACTCGCGTTCACATACTGTACACATACCGTTTATTATATGTAGTTTGTAAATATTGTTTATATCTTTGTTTGGTTGTGGTGCACCTTTTTCGTTTACTTTATTTAGTTACACATTTGCTTTATCTACTTGTTTGTGTTTATCCTTTTTGCTCACCGGCCTTTTAACGCAACACCGACACAAAGATAAAAGACCTCTCGATTTTTGCTGAAATTAGCTTATCGTTACATGATAAAACCGACGCCATCTTTTCTATGTATTGACAGAGCCGTCGTTTAGTTATGGTAATGGGCGTTTTGTTTTCTGACACACGCTGTAGCGGCAGACCAATCATAAAGGACCGTGCCATATGACCGATCACGGCAGTGAGGGCTCACGGAAAGGAGCGGTTTGGACAGACTGAATCTTCGAACTGCTTCACACGAGTCGTTTACAAATCATTTAGAAATAGGGTAAAATGAAATCTATTTTTGGAGAAAACTACAGTGTTTTTTGACCTTGCATACATGTAAACCTGTTTTAAGAGACTCATTAAGCAATATTAGCAACCTTTAAAATGGCATAATAGGGGCACTTCAAAGACAAAAAGTTGTCATGGCAAGTACTGACTGTGTTTAGTGTACTGCTGTTGTTACTACTATTAATAGAAAGGATTTGTTTTTTTTCCTTCATTTCATTATTTTTCGAAGAAGTTTGCCTTACAGCAGTCCTCAAATGCACCTAAGACGTTTGCACAGCATCGTTTTTCACATGAACAAAGTACATTCTTACAGCAGTGGAAAGTGGAAAGTTCAAGTACGTAAAATGCTGTAATGACTGCTTGAGCAAATTAGTAATAGTAATGAATGCGCACCCTCTCCAGGCTCTGTATGTCTTTGGAAGCGGGTTGATCAATCATGAAGACACCAAGGCCATGGCATATTGTGCTTTCTTCTGCCTTCAGAGATTCCAGCTGGGCTTTCAGCAATGAGATATACTCAAGGGCTTCTCCTGAGCTTACATTACTGCCAAAAGGACCTGTACAGACACACACATAAATTTATAATGGATTCATTAACATAAAGAAATAACATTTTTATGATCTATACAAGATGTTAAAGGCTATGAGGAAACAGCTGTATAATAAAGGAAACACATTTACCCAAAACAAGGTACTGTATAACACAAATAACAAAAAAGTAACCGTAAGTTGTGTGTGTATGTATATGTGTGTGTGTGTGGTGGGGAGGCATTCTTTTATATCAAGGTGGGGACCAAATGTCCTCACAAGGATAGAAAAAGCTGACAGATGTGAGCTTGTTGGAACATCTGGCTGGTCCCCAGGAGGGAAAATTTGGTTTTAAAAACTTGGTATTTAAAAAAAAAATCATGCTTAAAATCACAACTTTTATTTAAAGAAAAAAAAATATTTTCTGTTAATGAGCTAAAGCTTATGGTTAGATTTAGGTGCAGACACAGCATTAATTAGCTGTGTTAATTATTAGGCCTATGGAGAAATCTCACAGGCACGGTAAGACTAATGTGTATGTGCGTGTTGTGTGTGAGAATGAAAAAGAGAGATATCAGATATCTGCAGTGTTGGGTTCTACATTCCTAGCACTGCTGTCCGTGCCATGTTTATGCCTCATCTAGGTTTGTTAAAAGAAATAAATAAATGAAATGCATTGCATGCTGTCATGGACAGTGTTATTTTTTCATTATGCACTGGATAGTACTGGCTTCAATACTATGTGTACATTCGCCATCTTCAGTCAATAATCAGGAAATGATACAAATTAATCTATAAAGAAATCTTGATGAGATTGCAGGGGGAAGAGGGGGGCACCTTGAAAGGATTGTGTAGTGAGTGCTAGCCTGAGTGCCTGAAATTTTTTTTTGAAACAGTGGTTCTGTCTGGAATACTAATTTCACTGGGCACAAAGCTGCTTCCTGGCCTCATTAACCTGCTGGAGTCAGCCATTGTTTTCCTGAACAATCCAAACAATCCTGCCATCCTCAACAAGTTGCAGCTGCCATTCGTGTATGGAAGAGAAAGGAGTTGTGGGAAATTATGTGTGTGAATGTCAACTGCATTTGCTTAAGCTATGTGGTCTGGTTCTACTAACTGTGCTTGTTTCTGTAACTCAAACTTCATCCGAGATTAGAGAGACAAAACTATTTTTTATAAAACAAAACAAAAAGAAAGTATGCCAAATGTGGAAAACAGCAGCCGAAAGCAGCAGACTTCACATAGCTGTCTACAATCGTGCACAAACAAGCCAAAAAAAAAAAAAAAAAGAGAGACTCAGGAGAGAAAGAGGAGGCTAGGGTGTGAGGGGTGAAGGAGAGAAATAAATGAAAAAGGATAATAAGAAAAGAGGGGAGGAAAAGTAGGACAAGAGCTTGGTCCTTTTTGATACTCTTTGTCACAGTATGACTTTGTTGTCAGTCCTAAAAAAAAAAAGTGGCAGTGAACATGAGTGGGGAAAAAAGCGGAACTTTTCAATCTCATTTTAATGGATGTGAAAAAAGAAGGAAAAAAACAACAGGAGACAAAGGAGGAATAAAGGAGGTGTGGAAAAAATGCCCTCGGAATGTGTGATGAGGGAGCAAAACGACATACAGCACTGAGAGAAAGAGCAAGAGGGCGAGAGAGATAGAGAGAGAGAGAGAGAGGAAAG